>NW_009931098.1:27908-29356 GCF_000696875.1 Nestor notabilis
ACGTCCCTCTTGTGCTGTTCCCCAGAGCTGGACCAGGGCTGCAGGGGGGGGTCTCCCCAGAGCACAGCAGAGGGGCAGGATCCCCTCCCTGACCTGCTGCTCCTTCCCGAATCAAATACAGATCCAGCCTCTGCCCTTCACAGCTTGTCTGAGGTTTGTTAAAGGGCGCTGGAGAAGGCAGCTGGAGAAGGATCATCTCTGCAAAGGGCTAAATTTGATGACTCGAGTGCTTTCTTCTAAAGGTCCTCCTGATCAAGACTACATTAGCAAGGCTCCTTGGCAGGGATGAGATTCCTGCTATGCTCTTTGATACAGCGGCTAATGCAAGAAGGAAAACTACCTGCCTTGAAAGAAGAGGACACGATGCAGCTCCAGCATGAGGGATCTAATGGATCCCTCTGGCAGATGGCACAGGAGGATGAATGAAGAATCACAGAATCATAGATTGGTTTGGGTTGGAAAGGACCTTAAGATCATCCCGTTCCAACCCCCTGCCATGAACACGGAGTCACTCTCACCAACCTGACTGCCACACGTGCTAACTGAAAGGAAGAGTTGCCACCAGCTAAACACAACGTCAGCTCTGAATTAAAAGTTGTTGGGCAAACTACAGGCTTGGAACCATTAAGATGCTGTTGCCATGAGCTACAAAAGTTATTTTCACACAGACTGCAGCCCAGGTGGCAGAAAGAAGCCTTTTAAAAGGATATTAATTTCTAGAAACCAACACATCAAATTTATTTATAACCCCTTACTAGAGGCAAATCTAATACAGAGGTAAGAGGACGGTGGAAGACATTCTGATACCCTCCCTGGCAACCCAGATAACAGCATTAGGTTTCAAGCGAAACGAAACGTTTTGGGCTTTTTATTACAGGCTGGTTTGCTTCAGGTTACACATGAACCTGCTGCATTGGAGAGGCAACAGCATTGTGCCGCGTGTGGGAGTCAGCAAATTCGATTGTAAAGCTGCTCTGAAAACACTCTTCTCACAGAGAACACAAAGAAATTACAGTAACACCAATGATGAAAGAGGATGAGCTGCTCCTGGTTTCTGTCTTTTCCAAGGAGGTATCAGCATCAGGGGCTCTGATGGCATGTTTCATTTGGAGAGATTCTCTAAATAATTACATATTCTTATATTTGATGGTCATTTTTATATAGAATTTAGCTTCATCTGTAATAGTAGGAAAATATTCTTCATCTTGGGGTTTATTTGTAAGTTGAAACTGTCAGGATTTCTTGTGCTTTGCCTCCCAGATTTAAGGTGGAAGGAAGTGATGTTCTATCCCATAGCCCAGGGATACCCCAGGCACGGGGCTGCCAGGACACTATGAAATACCCTGGATGGAGGAAACCCCGGGAAACCTGCTTGAATGGATTAATATGGAAAGTCATCCACTTTTGGACTAGTTTTTACCAAGATTCACTCCCTCATTGCCTGCTGA
>NW_009931098.1:29387-47414 GCF_000696875.1 Nestor notabilis
ACATCTTGCATTTGACATAAACCCAACTAAAATGTTTGCAACAGAATGATGCTGGTTACAGCTGAGATGGAGAATATTAGTGTGTAATACATGTGCAGCATCTACATCTGCTTTCTGCTTCATCACCATACTTCATCACACGTGGGATTCTGTGATTCTCCTTTTCTCCTCTATTTTCTCCTCTTTTCCTATTAGTCTTGTAAGGAGATTTTTCCTAGCAGCAATATGCAAGTGTTACAGCTGGTCTTGAGTGAGAAATCAGATTATTCCATGGCTGCAAGGTATCTACATACTCTCCTCAGATATTTCGGCTGGCCAATATGCAAGAGAAGAGACTAATCCATCTGCACACAGGCATCAGAGACTCACAGAACAGCTTAGGTTAGAAGGGACTCTGGAAGGGTCTCATGCAGACCCTGATATAAGCAGGTCCAAGTAGATCAAGTTGCTCAGGGCCTTGCCTTGTCAAATTTGGGGCATGTCCAAGCATGGTGATTCCACAGCTGCCCTGGCCCTAGCCCAGCATCTGACCATCCTCCCCTTGAAACACTCTTCCTTACAGCAAGCCAGAACTTCCTGTGTTTTAAGAGGCTGGCTCTGCCTTCTCACCACCCTCCCATCTGACATATAAAGGCAGCAACAAAATCTCCCCTTCCCTTCTGCCCCGAGGGCTGAACAAACCCAGATTCCTGGGAGGGAATTCTGCCCCTCTATTCTGCTCTGGTGAGACCCCCCCTGCAGTCCTGCATCCAGCTCTGAAGTCCTCAGTAAAGGAAGACATGGACCTGTTGGAGAGGGTCCAGAGGAGGGGCACAAAAATGATCAGAGGGATGGAACCCATCTCCTGTGAGGAAAGGCTGAGAGAGCTGGGGTTGTTCAGCCTGGAGAAGACTCTGGGGAGACCTTAGGGACCTATAAGAAAGAGAGATTTTTCAGCAGGTCCTCTTGTGACAGGATGAGGGGTGATGGGTTTAAACTAAAAGAGGGGAGATTCGGGCTGGATGTGAGGAAGAGATTCTTTACAATGAGGGTGGTGAAACCCTGGCACAGGGTGCCCAGAGAGCTGGAGGATGCACCTCATTTTGCCTCTGCTTGGAATCTGGGTTTCATTCCAGACCCTGTTGCTGGTTTGAAAAGTACACTCATCATTCCCATCAGCTCTTTATGAACAAACAACAGACTTCTAAAATATGCACTGTATCATCGGAATTGATTTTAACTTGAACTGAAGCATAGGGATAATTTATGTTAGCCAAACACATGCATTTTTCATGAGGAAAGTTTGCATCTTGGAAAAATACTGACTTCTAAATAATGGCTTTAGTGACCATCCACATTACAGTTATAAAACACACAAACCCTTCAAAATACAAACCCTTTCATACAAGGGGAAGATTTTTGTTTTCAACAAATATAACTGACTTTTCTAGTGCTGCCACCAGGTATTGCCAAGAAGGATGTATGAATAATGTAGCAGGTACAAAGGGAAGAGGTTATTTGCCCCTTGAATAAAGCAAATAATCAGGTTGACCCAAACCATTACATTTACAAGGCTTATTTTGCAAGACATCACTTATGGTACCACTGAGAGAGACACATGCTCCATGAGAAACCCCTACACATGGGTTGCAACAGCTGCTCTTAGCTCCACATCTTTCATATTCTTTATTCACTCACCTTGATACCTCCTCTTCAGATTAGATCCTGACATGGCAAACTCGAGTGACTGAATGTGTCTCAGCGCACATGATTTGTCCCATGACTCTACATCAGTAATGCCAAATTAGGCAAAAGTCATTTGTGCAGCCTTCATTAATTCTTGTAGAGCATGGGGGATTCTTTGTGATACAGATGAATGCTAGAGATGTATAAAAAGAGAAAACAGGAGGTGTATATACCCTCTGTAAGTACTAGCGATGCACTCAAATTAGATCTCTTGACACTTTTGGCATGAATTATTAATCACCCTGAGCGCAGGTAACGTAGATGAGCTCCTAGCACCAACCTGCTGTGCCTGGATACGTTCCTCCTTCTTACTATTCTGCAGACTTTTTCCCTCCTTCACCTCTGGAAAGGGAAGATCCACAGCAATCCTCTTAGTAGAAATAAGAAACAGGAGCTGCAATCTACTGCTCAGTGACCTTGTTTCACTCTGTGGAGGGAGAGCGCAAACACGTGCACGGACAAATGCTGGCAGGCAAGCAAAACAGGGTGGCAGCACATGTGGGACCAAACAGGCACTGGCTCTACCTAAAACTTAGGGCTATTAAACTTAGAGGTGACTTAATATTCTGTCCACGTTCTCCTTAACACATGTTGCTTCTATTCAGAAGAAAAAACAAAGACAGGAGATTGTTCAGCCTGGAGAAGAGAAGGCTCCTGAAGGGGACACCTTCGAGCAGCTCCAGTGCCTAAAGGGGCTCCAGGAAACCTGGAGAGGGGCTTTGGACAAGGGATGCAGGGACAGGCCAAGGGGAATGGCTTGAACCTGCCAGAGGGGAGACTGAGATGAGCTCTTGGGCAGAAGCTCTTCCCTGTGAGGGTGCTGAGGCGCTGGCACAGGGTGCCCAGAGAAGCTGTGGCTGCCCCATCCCTGGCAGTGTCCAAGGCCAGGTTGGACACAGGGGCTTGGAGCAACCTGCTCTAGTGGAAGGTGTCCCTGCCTGTGGCAGGGGTTGGGACTGGAGGAGCTTTAAGGCCCCTTCAACACAAACCAGTCAATTCTATGATCGTTTTCTATTATTCCCTTCAACTTAGGTAAGAATTTAAATGTAAAAAAAAAAAGATCAACTAGTGGCTGTCTAGAAATATCCCCCATTTGATTTGTGCACAACGAAAACTCTCTTTTTGCATTTACTCTAGTATTTGTTAAAAATACAGAAAGCATAGAATCATAGAGTCACAGAATAGTTAGGGTTGGAAAGGACCTTAAGATCATCTAGTTCCAACATGGCAAACACCTTGTCACAAAGAGGCTTCTCCTTCCCTCAAGTTTAATGGTTTCTCATGGGGCGGGTGGAGGGAGGGACTGGCAAACCAGGAACATGGCCAATCTGCCCTCATAAACCAAACTGATATATAAATAAAGCGACTTTATACAGACACAATATTCTTTGGGGAGGAGGATGACTTATTTATTTAGGTGGTTTAAAAACCCAGTGCGTTTAAACTACACATGAAAAAGATGGATTGAAAAGGAGTGAAGTATTTCACAGGAGTAAACTTCCATTTTATGAAATGTATTCCCTACAGCTGTGGTACAACAAATTAAAAGCTGGAATTTCAGATCTGGAATATTAATCCTAAAGGGATGTGATGCATTTCTTCTGGAAAGAGGCACTTTGTTTGGAAAAATAAATTAGAAAAATATTTTTATAATTCCAAGTTAATGCATTTTATTTGTAATAACTGAACCAAAGAGGCTAGGAGAAAATAAAACCTTCAAAGATGGTATTACTGAAACACGTCCTTGATTCACATGGTAACAAGTACCAGGCACAAGCACTTGTCAGTCTGATTTCTCCCTTACACATCATAGCTCAATAATTCTCATTCATTGCTCCTGGTATTTCCTATGTGCAAATCCGCCCCATCAACCACGCGCTTTTTGACAAGACCATCAGAATAGAGCACATAAAAGAACAGGAATTTCTTCATAAACAGGTTTTTCCTGAATCTGCTGAACATTTCAGATGAGAAAGTGTCCCCTAAACCTGGAAAATTAACATAAAACTCATCCCTGAGGAGCATTATTAACTTTTGTGTCATGTCACCCACGTCATCCTCCACTTGCAGCAAGAACCCAGCGCTAGCGTTGATGCTGCCCTCGGGGACGTGTGTATACCAATGGCTTCCTCTGGGCTATTTATTCCATCAGATGGATAAAATCCATCTAAAAACTTGTGTAAACTATGCACTGTTAACAATTCTTTATGCCACCAACTGAAAACCTTGAATAGATCTATAAGTTGTCAGTTCTGATGTGGGTTTTATTTCCTGGGCTTCCTCAATTCACTGTCATGGATAATATCCTGTAATTTTTAACATACCCATTCTGAGGTAACACAAAAAAATAACCCCTCATCTTCCACTGAATTGTTACACATATACATGAAAGGTTTTGCTTTGAATTAAAACATACCAACCTCCAGATGGGCTTTGCAGCAGCATGGGGCTTGTGGGAGGGGGCTGGAATCAAAGCTGATTGACCTGATGGGTTGGTGGGGAGACAAGCGAAAAGGTCAAGCCTGAAGTTTGCTCTGAAGCTTGCAGGGATGTCTAATACCATCGTTTTCATGAAAAAACATGAAAGCATTTCAGCTAGAGATTAAAAACCCCACTGAAGGCCTCTGAAAAAAACAGGGTCTTTTTTACCTGATGTTTCTGGTCGCAGAATTCTGCTAACCCACATAACGGATACGGTTCGTTTTTAAATCAAAAAAAGGTTATTTCTCTGTACATTGCAATATTCAACCAGGATTTTTTTTGTAACAGACAATCTGAACATGTTCAACCTTCTAAAAACCTGATTTACTGGGGTAATGCAGCTGCCACCTCCCACAGTGAGAAATGGTCCCACAGCACAGTTCATGCCACGCCAGCACAAGGCATGGGGAGCATCCATGAACTATTCATCATGGCAACAGCACCCAGACCTCAGCAAACACCACATCTACTGATCTGTAAACTAATGTCCAGGTCCTCCTAAAAGGGGGGTTCAGAGAACCAGCAAATGCAGATGGAGACTCTACTTTGGGAGCCAAAACAAGACTCAAGTTCCGCCCATTAAGGGAAAGGGCCAAAGATAAAAACACCAAATTAAAAGGAGACACAGTAATCCGCATTTGGTATTGTCCTAAGCAAAATAACTATAATCTTGACCAACAGAACAAAGAATTCATACTTGAACTCAAAATCTTGCAACAGCTCCAGCACAAGCTACAAGAAAGAGTAATAAACAATCATAGAATCCCAGAATCCCAGCCTGGTTTGGGTTAGAAGGGACCTTAAAGCTCCTCCAGCTCCAAGCCCTGCCACGGGCAGGGACACCTTCCACTAGAGCAGGTTGATCCAAGCTTCTGCCTCAGAGCTCATCTCAATCTCCCCTCTGGCAAGTTAAAGCCATTCCCCTTGTCCTGTCCCTACAGGCCCTTGTCCAAAGCATCTTCTCCAGGTTTCTTGTCTGACTACAGTTTCTGTGAAATTCTGCTGTCCACAAATCACCTTCCTGAGATCACCCTCAAGCTAATTCAGGTGCTCACCTCGTGCACTGCTCAGACAAGAAGCAGAACATGCGGCCACAGGTGCCATCTTTGCATTGCACCCATGGGAAGAAGGCCGAGTGATGGAAAGGCACTATCTGGACCAGCTTCTACAGGGGAGTCAGAGAAGAGACTTCCCAAGGCCTCCAAGAATTAGAAAATAAAAAATTGAATAAAAATATAAAAATAAAGTAGAATATTAGAAAATATTCTATTTAGGCAGAAAACTCTCACTAAACTGGGTACAATTAATGGTACTGAACAGGCTCCCATTGCAAACACTATATAAATACTTCTTCATACTTCCTTCACTTTCAAGAGGCTGTTTATTTCAGGATCTCGTTTTCCTGTGACCCTGTTCAGAGTGCTTTTAGAACAACTATGAAGTAGAAACATGTTGAGAGTACCTGGTGTTACTGACATGTACCACCCGAACACCACCACATTCGACACACAATATTGAAAGACGTTAATGATAAAATGATAAATTCCCAGCCTTAAGATTTTCTAGTTCTCTTCCTCTTCTCCCCAGCTCTTGTGGTGGGCAGAGGTTCACTTTTGGCTGTCCTTGTTTTGACAGCAGAAGGAAAGAAACACATGAATGGGTTGCCCATCCATGGCAGCGTGGGCTGAGCTCGGCAGCTTATGCGCCAGCCACACAAATGCGCAGTGGGAACATCCTGCTTCCCAAGGCTGATCCCTTCCCTGACTCAACATGAACCAACTCATCAGCCCAAAGCAATCTTGTATCCCAATACAGAAAATCTTTGGGGTTGTTCCCGTCAATGATGTGTAGCTAGTTCTAGAAAGAACAATATGAAACCATATTGTTTGACTCACTATTATTTTCACTGGTCATCTCCAAGTTCTGCACTTCATGTTCTCTGTCCCCGTCCCAAACTTCCCAGGTTTTTCTGCCTACATATAAGCAGCTCTTCTTTTTGATGCCAACAGCATATTAAAACAAGAGTCTGGGTTAAAAATCTCTCTACGAATGTCATCTTTCAGCTTTAAATACCTGTATTGTCATCCTGCCACCCCTGCCCCAGACGACAGCGTTCTATCTCCTACTAATACACATTTACTGGCGGCCCACACACGAGCGTACCTTCTGTCTTCTTTTGTACACCCCTCTTGGCTCTCACATGTTATTACATATTCAGCTTGTTCCTGTATTATATCATTACTTCCTTTCTCTTGCTCTATTAGATCATTCTACTCCATAAAGTAATTTCCGTTTGCTTTCCCAATTTCCAAAATCACAGGTTATAGCCTGACGACTGGTGCCAAGGACTGTGTAAATACGTTAATAGAAACTTCATATTTACAACTAGATTCATCAGGATCAGTCTTCAAATCAAAAGAGCTACGGATGACGGCAAATTTATGGTGTTGTCTCCACTGAAGCCTCCACCATGTACTGTTAAAATGGCACCCAGCCTTATCAGAGAACCATCACAGAATTATGGAATGGTTTGGGTTGGAAGGGACCTTAAAGCTCCTCCAGTTCCAACCCCTGCCACGGGCAGGGACACCCACTAGAGCAGGTTGCTCCAAGCCCCTGTGTCCAACCTGGCCTTGAACACTGCCAGGGATGGGGCAGCCACAGCTTCTCTGGGCACCCTGTGCCAGCGCCTCAGCACCCTCACAGAGAAGAGCTTCTGCCCAAGAGCTCATCTCAATCTCCCCTCGGGCAGGTTCAAGCCATTCCCTTTGTCCTGTCCCTCCATCCCTTGTCCAAAGCCCCTCTCCAGGTTTCCTGGAGCCCCTTTAGGCAGCAGAAGGCTTCACTGGAGGGTCTTTCTTGTCCCCATGTCAAGGACAGGCAGAAAAAATTTTTGCTCTTAACACCTACCTCCTGGGAAGAGGTTTAATACTAAAAGCCCTTTCAGCTCATCCAGTCCAACCATTCCCAGCCCTGCCAAGGCCACCACTAACCCCTGGCACTGAGGCCTCGTCTACCCGGGCTGTGAACACTCAGGGACGGTGACTCCAGCCCTGCCCTGGGCAGCCTGTTCCAATGCCTGAGCACCCTCTGGGCAAGGAATTGTTCCTCAGCTCCAGCTAAACCTGCCCTGGGGCAGCTTGAGGCCGGTTCCTCTTGTCCCATCCCTTGTCCCTTGGGAGCAGAGACCAGCCCCCTCCTGGCTCCCTCCTCCTGTTGGGCAGTTGCAGAGGGATGATGACATCTCACTTCATGATACCAGAGTCTAAAACGCAAAAATGTCACCTTGGGATGAAAAAATTATTAAAAAGTAAGAAAAATCTTTGTTTTGTCTCAACAACCTGATTGTACCATGGGAAAGGAGAAGGTTTGTACATTCCTGGTTCTGGATCCTGGCAAAGGATTTCCCAGCAAGTTATTACCTCGCTTTGGATGGAGACAGGCTTCAAAAGAGAAGGAACTAATTACATACAACTTGGAAGCTTGCACTTGTTTTGTACCTGACAAGGACATTAAGGGTGCTTCCTTAAATGCCACTTTTCCTACCTTAATGGTCTTATTTTCCTTCAGACTGACATTATTCTTCCCAAGCTCTCTCCAATTAGCATGAAATGTAATCGATGAGGTGTTGAATGTACTATCAAGACACTTCTTTATATAACACTAAATATTTAACATTTCTGGCGTTAATGAAGGGAACCAGACCACAATGAGACACAGTGCAGAAAGCAAACGGTTTTGTGACAGTGTAAACAGGAATAATGTTGTATCTGTGCATGTTCTGCTACAAATAACAGAGATATAAACACCACGAACATCATTCAGAGCAGAATGGGAAACAGCATCTGCCAGTAAGGTCAGCTCTGGATTCTACTGTGTTTGGGTTTTAAAAGGGACATATGAAAGAATCACTAAATATTAGACTTTGCAAAATGGATAAAATTGCATTAAAAAGATAACCTTTTAAGAGTATTTAGCTAAATACAAAAATCAATTTCTAGGCAATATTTGATGAGGGAATTTCAGGTTTTACAATTAAGAGGCATTCACGTAATTAATGAGAGGTGAGCACCGTTAATTTATAAGGATGCATCTGTCTAAGGCTGATAGGTTGAAAGACACGTATGAATTAAAGCAACAGATGTGGGAACAGCTCAGAGCTGGCTTCTAAAATGATTATTTGGATACACTATTGTGGGGAAGCCACAACGATGGGTCACCACAGGTCATCTGGGAAGAAAGCTGACATTTTGAAGGGCTGGTTTGTACCAGAGGGCTTCTGGTGCCTTTGCCTAGGGACCCTCAGCTCCTAAGAGGTGGGATGTGAACAGAATGAGGATGTGAGTCCACATCTGGCAGGAGCCTGCACTAACACAAGCATCACCCTGCCCGGATTGGTCCTTCTCCAAACCTAAAAACTCCAGGAAACTGAAAATAAACAAGAAGTTCTTTACTGTGAGGGTGGTGAGACACTGCAACAGGTTGGCCAAAGGACAACTAGACATGGTCTAGTGCGAGGCGTCCCCACCCTTGGCAGGGGATTGGAACAGGATGATCTTAAGGTCCCTTCCAACCCAAACCATTCTATGATTCTATAAGGGGAGGTAAATTCCCCTGGGGAGACTAGTGGGATCCAGGCTTCTGGAATAAGAAACTGGTCACCAGCACATGTTCAATGCCATGCTCTTCAGGTCTACTAAATATCCCAGAATCCATATGAAGATGGGTTGGCAAGCCAACAGGTGGAAGAGGAAATGACAGCTCTCACTGGGGCAGGCAGGAGGCATGTTATCACAGACTGGTTTGGGTTGGAAGGGACTTAAAGCTCCTCCAGGTTCCCCACGGGCAGGGACACCTTCCACTAGAGCAGGTTGCTCCAAGCCCCTGTGTCCAACCTGGCCTTGAACACTGCCAGGGATGGGGCAGCCACAGCTTCTTCATCTAGCTCATGCTAGATGAGCTTTAAGGTTCCTTTTACCCCAAACCAGTCTGTGATTCTATGAATTTACCTTTCTTGAAATGTTCCTCCTGACATGACCTCACATGTTAGAAGCAAAAATAAAAATTCCAGTAAGAATGAAGCTTGTTTATATCAAGAGATCTGGATTCTAAACTTCTTGAGTTTTTCTGTATGACACAGGTTGGCGTTCAGGGACCTTACAAGTTTTTGACCCAGAAGACTCTATGAAGTATTTACCTCCTGACAAATAACATCAACCACTAGCAAACACATTCGGGTTAGAAAAATGAGCTATTGTCTTGAACACATTAAAATAAGGAAATGAAAATAAAGATTATTACGTGAATCCATGTGCCTGTCAAAGGGTAACAAATGATTCCATCACGCTTTTCCTTGGCTCCAACATCTGTTCCTGCACTTCCAGAAAGCAGCTCTGCCCAATAATGTCATGAATTTCCATGAAACCGATGTACAAACCACAGCCTGATTATTTATATTATCATTTGCACATAAAGTACATTTGAAAAGAGAACTAAGATTTCCAGTATTCGGTGGTGCTGGTGTCCTCAGTGCTTATTTATTTCCCCTAGGATACAGAAAGTGTTGTCCCCACAATAATTCATTTGATCAAAACCTGATTAGCATCCAACAGGAATTCTTTAAGGCCTGGCTATTTGCTCCTTCTCTGTGTTTTATGCTAAATATTTTTAGACTGTGAAAATACACTTACTCACATACGGATGACACACGGAATTTCTCATGAAGAAAGGTGCTATATATACACCTTCACATGTTTATTACAGAGCTTAAAATCTCCACTTCCCTTGAAAGGGCAACAGGATTACATATGGCTGTTGAGTTTGTAAACCTATACAAATAACTGGAAAAATCAATTCAAGTAATTTTTTATGGCAAGAACCACCACCAACCATTTGAGCTACTGAAACAGGCTATTTGTATAAAATCTGACCCAGAGCTAAATATCCTTTAATTACGTTGTTTGTAATGAAGGCTCAACTCTGTATAAGCATAGGATGAAATGAGCTTTTAAATTATAGCTCTTAGTACACAGAAAAACATGTTTATACTGGATTACTATCTTTAAATATAACCCCCTTTCTCTTATATTTTATGAATGAATACAGCACTTAGGAGAAAGCAGCATAATGGAGCAGAGAAACGCTAAGCCCTGCACCCTCTGCAGGGTTGTGCTAATGCACAATAAACCCAAATTCTGTTGTTGTTTCCCTCAATCTGTGAAACAAGCTGTTGTTGTTTCCTGGTGTGGTACAAACTTACTGGTGAAGATGATCCCTGCTCCAGGAAACTTGTATTAAATAGAGATAACAGAAAGGGCAACTACAGCAAAGCCAATATCCACAGCACTGGCATCACAGAGCTGCCCGTGCCCATCTTTACTGTCAGCCTCTTCTACCTCCTCTGCATCTGGACCAGTCTGACCCAAACAGTTTGGCAGTTGGGAACATGAAAACTGTGGGACATGACAGTAATGAGGACATCTCACTTTAGCACACATTTTTATATTAGATCTCATTATCTGTCAACTAAAACTGGAGCTGTTGGAGCGAGGCCAGAGGAGGCCCCGGAGCTGCTGCGAGGGCTGGAGCAGCTCTGCTCTGGAGCCAGGCTGAGAGAGCTGGGCTGGGGCAGCTGGAGAAGAGAAGGCTCCTCAAGGGGACACCTTAGAGCAGCTCCAGGGCCTAAAGGGGCTCCAGGAAACCTGGAGAGGGGCTTTGGACAAGAGGCATAGGGACAGGACAAGGGCAATGGCTTGAACCTGCCAGAGGGGAGACTGAGATGAGCTCTGAGGCAGAAGCTCTTCCCTGTGAGGGTGCTGAGGCGCTGGCACAGGGTGCCCAGAGAAGCTGTGGCTGCCCCATCCCTGGCAGTGTTCAAGGCCAGGTCGGATGGGCCAAACCATTCTGTGATTCTACGTAAACCAGACTGGATGAGCACTACTAACTCATCGGGAATGGGAAACCTGCCTGGGGGTGACTGCTTCATAGAACCATAGAATGGTTGGGGTTGGCAGTGCCACAGAGTTCCAGCACTGTCAAAAACTGACAAGAAAATTTAAAGGCAAAATACAAGCATTTAAGGATACACGGATTGCAGCTTAATGAAACTGCTCTTTGCTTAAAGAACTAAACATTGCCATTGGAGGTTTGGGCAACAAACCCATTTAGGAAATGACAAAGGACCCCATTCCCATTTCCTCTCACTAGAGGAATTTAAGGATTGACTAAAAAATTCTCCCGCTACTGAAGTGTTGTATTTTCTCCACATGAGTAACTATATATTTTATCTAATAAGGCAAAGTCCAACTTCAGCTCTTACTGAACAAGGTAGTGCTTGACAGGAGCGACCACACGGCAAAATGTTCGGACTCTCCATGGTGCCAAACCCCAAACCCAAGGAACACAAGTCACAGGGAGGAATCAGGTCAGCTGATAGGGAATGAGGAGGGTGAGCTTCTGAGTGATGGAGTATTTGAATTCCATTTTCTATGTGAACTGGATACAAATGCTCCCCTGGTTCTAACAGCAGGAGCTGGAAGGACCAACATCTACATAACACTACAGAGCATTACCAAATGCCCAACTCTCTTTGCCCTTCACAGTAGTAACAAGTTAGTTACTCCTTTGTTAATCCATTAACACAAAATCCTACTAAACACAAGCTCCCAGAACCAAATGGCCTATTCTGCTGACCTGTTTTTCATTAGCAATTAATGATATATTTTGGCTATTATTTAATACAAAAAATTGCTGAGCAAATGATGCAAGTCCTCTATTTTTCTTTAAAACAAAGTCTATTTCAGAGCTACTTATTGAGATAAAAAGAAAATAAGTGACATTAAAACACAGTATTGAACCACAGAACAAGGAGGCTGGAAGGGACCTCGACTTGTAGTGGATGACATAAGCAATTTTCATTAAAACCACGATGTGATTTTAAACAGGACTAGAAACTTGCCCAAGGGAAAGAAACAACAGTTATGTTCTTAAGGAAAAAAAATAGCTCCAAATGTCCATGTTTCCATAGAGACAACCTCTATCCTTTTGTGCTTACTAATCTATCTTGGTCGATCAATACTTTATGGTAATTGTTTCCATGGTAATTGCAACTATAATAATCCCCCTTTTCAGTACGAAAGCAAAAACAAAACAACTTGAGAAACACAGACTGTGTCTGCCACAGTGACAGCAGAGAACACTCCTTTGGCTTGACGAAAAGAACTGAGACATTTGGGCTTCATTAACCCAGCTGGAGTTCACACTGTAGGTGAAGTTTGGTTGGGAGTCTGAGGATGAGGATGCGACGTCTGTTCTCCCACTACTGGGCTTAATCCTGTAAAGCGAGTCCAGCAAGCCAAGAAAAACAAACCTGAGAGCCCTCTGAGCTGACGGACCAGGGTGGATGGAATAGAGGGATGCTGGGCATTGCTGCTACCTTCCAGCACTCCTTTCCTGAGTTCTGGCCTCCTCAACATAAAAAGGACATGGAGCTGCTGGAGCAAGTCCAGAGGAGACCACGAGGATGATCAAGGGCTGGAGCACCTCCCGTATGAAGACAGGCTGAGAAAGTTGGGGCTGTTCAGCCTGGAGAGGGGAAGGCTCCAGGGAGACCTTAGAGCAGCTTGTCAGTATCTGAAGGGGGCTACACGGATGTCAGAGAGGGACTCTGCATCAGGGATGTAGTGATAGGACATGGGATAATGGGATTAAACTGAAACAGCGGAAGTTCAGGCTAGACATAATGATGAAGTTCTTCCCTGTGAGGGTGCTGAGGTGCTGGCACAGGGTGCCCAGAGAAGCTGTGGCTGCCCCATCCCTGGCAGTGTTCAAGGGCCGCTTGGACACAGGGGCTTGGAGCAACCTGCTCTAGTGGAAGGTGTCCCTGCCCGGGGCAGGGGTTGGAGCTGGAGGAGCTTTAAGCTCTCTTCAACCCAAACCAGGCTGGGATTCTGGGATTTCTTTCTTATCTGGGCATCCTGCTGATGTGGTCAGGAATGAGGCCAGAACATCAGGGACAAAAGAATGAGCCATTCATGACAAAATAATCACAGAGTTGGCGGCGGGGAGGGGTTTATTTCCATGTTGGAAACACAGACCCAACCTGATCATCCAGGTGATGTGCAGTAATGCTGAGTATCACCCATGAGGCACCCATGAGGTATCTTAGTCCTTAACTTCCAGAAATAATCACTTCAATGTTCATTAGCATTCAACTAAAGCAATAAAACAAAATAAAGGGACAATAGGAACTTCATGTTCCTCATGGGTCAGAATGTCAGTGAAAAGCAGGATTCCACTTAGTTAAATCTCAAACCAGCCAGGTAAAGGTAACATCAGGTAAAACAAGCTTCATCAATACAAAGATCACCAATTAGCAGCTTGCTAAGAAGGAAATTACCTGGAATACTTAAGGAAAATCCACTCCCCGAATTAGGACCAATTTAGCAATTTCTGATACTTTCTGCGTAAACCAGGGAGAACAACAGTATAGACATTAATTATGTTGATTGTGTACTTGATTACAGTGGATTAAAAAGCATTATACAAGTGCTGTTCCCACGGCAGCACGAGCTTCACAAACCTCTGCCGTGAAAACACAGTAGCTCTGAGACTCCACCTCGGCTGGATCCTTCTCTACCTGGTTTAACTGGATGGATTCATTTTCTGGTTAAAACATCTACAAAAATGGAGGATGTGGCACCCGGCTGAGCTCCCTGCTCCAGCTGTGCTTCAGGTCTGCTGTATTTAAACAACCAAAGCCAGGAACAGAAAGTCACCAGCCAAAGGTTATGTCCGTTAGCATGTGTTGGATCAGCCTGGAGAAGAGAAGGCTCCTGAAGGGGACACCTTAGAGCAGCTCCAGTGCCTAAAGGGGCTCCAGGAAACCTGGAGAGGGGCTTTGGACGAGGGATGCAGGGACAGGACAAGGGGAATGGCTTGAACCTGCCCGAGGGGAGATTGAGATGAGCTCTGAGGCAGAAGCTCTTCCCTGTGAGGGTGCTGAGGCGCTGGCACAGGGTGCCCAGAGAAGCTGTGGCTGCCCCATCCCTGGCAGTGTTCAAGGCCAGGTTGGACACAGGGGCTTGGAGCAACCTGCTCTAGTGGAAGGTGTCCCTGCCCGTGGCAGGGGTTGGAGCTGGAGGAGCTTTAAGGTCCCTTCCAATCCTAAACATTCTAGGATTCTAGGATTCTTGATCTGTGTTCATAATGCCAATAGCCCTCAAAAGATACCAGCCCACTGCTGTTAGGGAAGGATGGCACAGAAACCAGAGCCTAAAAATTGCATTTTAATTTTTCTTTATTCAATCACAGAAAAAAACAAAGAAGAACCAAAGCAGACTTGGTGGGGAGAAGAATAAAGAGGATCTATTTGTTTGTATATTATCTGCAGTACAGAGAACTCGCCAAAACTAGCCCAGAGGTCTAAACCCTATGCTAAGCTGAGCTCATGCCAGGGATCACCAGTGGCATCACTGGTGGTGGTGGCAGCTCTCAGTCGTCAGCCCGAGAGCACAGGGCCACCCGACAGCATTCCCATCCGTCTGAACCACAGACTGCACAAGCCACAGGCTCTCTACCTCTGACCAAGGCCCTTTAGAAGAAAATCAATGACATGTGTATGAGCCAACCGAGCCTGTGGTGCCACCCCCCCAAGTGCTAGCAGGGAGGTTCAAGCACTCATTTGACCGGATGCCTCAAGCAGGGAGCCAGTTGCTTTGCATTTTACATCCCTTTAAAATGCTGGTGGATGTTCTCAATCAATAGCTAATCTGTAACAATGCAAAAGCAAGGGAAACTTCAAGGGGACAACTCCTGAAGGCACACAAAAGGCTAATACTGCTTTAACAACAGCTCACCTACTTCAACAGTGAAGTTGCCAAGGAACCCCTGAAGACATGCAGCTGCCAAGCCCAATACATCAGCCGGCGCCGCATGAGGTGTAGCCTGCTGTAAGGGCTGACCCTCCTGAACCTTTCCTGCCATGTGCAGAACACAACATGCAGACCAAAGAACCAAATGTGGGCAGAGGGAAAACTGCAAGTCAGTTTTGTATCTAGCTTCACGCACATTTTATGAGCCTTTCTCCTGAGATGATCTACTAAAACTAGCACACAAACTGTCTTCTCAATTGCTTCTTGGGTGGAGGGCCAGTTTTCGGCAATGGTTCCAACCTGGTTGTGGGGCAGGGGGGAAGCATTTGTTTGTTAGTTCAGTATTTTATCTGTTACACATATGCATATAGACAGATATATACGTACTTAGTTTTATATACACAACCTTACACAAAAATGTACCTACTTTTTTACTAGCCTCCAAGTCTACTGACTACTTTGGGAAGGAACTCTTCATCCCATAGAAACAAAGAAAGAAACTAGAAAGCCCCATGGCTGGCAATTAGAAAGTTTTCCTTAAATGTAGGGAGTCTGTATAAATGCTAAATCAGAGAATCACAGAATGGTTTGGGTTGGAAAGGACCTTAAGATCATTCAGTTCCAACCCCTGCCATGTGCAGGGACACCTCATACTAGGCCATGTCACCCAAGGCTCTGTCCAACCTGGCCTTGAACACTGCCAGGGATGGAGCATTTACCACTTCTCTGGGCACCCTGTGCCAGGGCCTCAGCACCCTCATGGGGAAGAGCTTCTTCCTTATCTCCAACCTGAACTTCCCCTGTTTCAGTTCGAACCCATCACCCCTTGTCCTATCGCTACAGTCCCTGATGAGAAGTCCCTTTCCAGCATCCTTGTAGCCCCCTTCAGATACTGGAAGGCCTGATCCTGCTCCCACTGATGTCAAAAGCATTTCTGTCATTGACTTTAATAACAGAAAAATTGTCTCTGAAATGCTTAATAGACCCTTCTATGCTACAGGGCTACACAAACATGCAGGTGTCCTTCAGTGGTGTCTTTTCATTCTAAATTTAGACTCTTCAATTCTAAATTCCTAACTACATATGCTTGTCTTCTGAAAGTTCTCATTATTAAAGCACATTTCTCTTCCACCTCCTCAGGTAGCAGATGGAATAGTACAAATCACACTTCAGCATATCCTTTGGAAATAACTTTGAATAAATATAGCTCCTTTTTAAAGCCGTAGCTACCAGAAATACTAGGAGAAATATGGTTGAATACGTGTACCGTGCTGACAGCCACGCAGCAGTGACATTTAAGGGTTTATGACAAACAGCATACAGCTGTATACACATATATAACAATAATAAATACTTTGCTTATCCCATTGAAATATCATTTGGTGTGAAAAGGGCCAGCAGGGTGATAGTGCATCATGTAGAGCAAGGTGAAGATCACTGACTTTGCTGCCGTGCCTCAAGTCATGGGAAATGCGTGACAACCTAAAATATACATTATATTTTAGTGAAGAGTTTGTCCTATTTGAAAGCCCAGACTGGGAAGAAGCAACATTGATAGAAAATAAGAACTTCCAACCCAAGGTTTTTTTCTGAAAGCTAAATAAGGAGCTGCTATCTTTATGAAATACCAAATCCTTTGGACAAGGGATGTAGGGACAGGACAAGGGGAATGGCTTGAACCTGCCAGAGGGGAGATTGAGATGAGCTCTTGGGCAGAAGCTCTTCCCTGTGAAGGTGCTGAGGCGCTGGCACAGGGTGCCCAGAGAAGCTGTGGCTGCCCCATCCCTGGCAGTGTTCAAGGCCAGGTTGGACACAGGGGCTTGGAGCAACCTGCTCTAGTGGAAGGTGTCCCTGCCCGTGGCAGGGGTTGGAACTGGAGGAGCTTTAAGCTCCCTTCAACACAAACCAGGCCGGGATTCTATGACAATGTTGGCAGCTCAGAAAACTCTTGAGGTTTGCACTTGCTTCCCATGCTGATGATCAAGAAGTCATCAAGGCGCTTTTGCCAGTTTATGTCCTGCTGCTTGACACAAGGACTTCGCACATGTTTGGGTTGCACAGAGGATGCTCCTTACTCTTAACAGTCTCCTGCTGGCTTGCAACAGGACTGGAAGTAATTGGTATGGACGATAACACAGCATAGAAATGCCAGGATGCATTAGGGCAACCCACAGAAGAGAATCAATGTAGTAGCCACTTAGTTTGCTCTTCAGAGAGATTTCAGTGAGCTCATTCCTTCTGTCTCCTCTTCCTGTTTCCTCCCTGCAGTTCACTCCAACGTCACCTTCAGGATTTTGCAGGAGGAGTTGATGGAAAACTCATCAACGATTTATAGCAAAGAAAATTTATGGATAGAGGAAACTTTGATCCGAGGACACACAACAAGAGCACAGGAAGTGCCTTTGATGCAGCTGATCAATTATTTTTGGCAATGCTGCCCTAGCTGTGCTGTTAGTTAAAGGGATTTACCTTTCTTCTCAAATAAAGCCACGTAACATTTTGCTTCCTTTTATGCCAATTATTTTCTGTTGAATATATTGACTCGAGGCTTTGTTGTGGGTGTTGCCAGGAGTGGAAAGTTTCTGCAGATCTCCTTCCTTTGAAGAATGCTTCAATACTAAGTATGAGTAAGCTAAAGATGATGAGTCAGAACTACCACTCCGTGAACAGGCAGCAAGATGGACTTTGATCTACTGGAGATAATATGGAAGCCCTCAAGAAAAACTTACCTAAATGCTTCTATCAGTTGGAAGAATCACTAACAGCAGCCTCACGAACAAGGTATAAAACTCCTTTAGGATCTGTTGTATTTCCCAACATATGCTCAATGGAAGAAAACCACACTTTTAGCAGTAAAGAGTGTGCAACTCATTCCACAACCCTGAACTTTGAATATGACTTGAAAAGCTGCCAGCAACTAAAAGAAATCCTGATTTCTCCCGCATTCCTG
>NW_009931098.1:47445-63920 GCF_000696875.1 Nestor notabilis
CTTGCCCTGAAATCTGTAATTTTTTCCTCAGCTTCTCCAAGTAGTACAAAAAGAGTGAAAATTACTCTAAACTTGTAGCTCATTTTTCTCTCACTACGTACTAGACACAAAAATGTTTGACATGAACTTTACTATCTACTTAATCAAAGCAGGAAAGAGCTTTACTGATAGAAATATCAATAATATCTAGCTATAAACATAATTCATTCTTTAAAAGGGCAAATGTCCCAAATAGCAATTCATCCCCCAGGTCACAGATTTGGTTAATTATCAGTAAGCTTCCAATTTTCAGGGAAAACCCAAAACATTCTGCAGATCCTGCAAATCTCCCGGGAGGCACTATCAACCTGGAAGCACTCCTGGGATTCCTTTATAATTCTCATGGGATTCTTTTCTTTCTCATGCCTCGTTGCATATGAACTCCTGTCAAACAACTCAATTACAAACAGAGAAGGATTCACTTTTCCAGCACTACAAATGTGACAATTCCCTTAAAATCCCATTCATTTTTCATACCACTCCAGGGGAACTGGAACAGAACTGACAGGTCTTGGTATAACTTATAACAGTCTTCTAACACCTAAAAGGACTGACAAGAATCTGAAGAGGGAGATTTTACAACAGCAAGTAGGGTAGGACAAGGGGAATAGCTTGAACCTGCCAGAGGGGAGATTGAGATGAGCTCTTGGGCAGAAGCTCTTCCCTGTGAGGGTGCTGAGGCGCTGGCACAGGGTGCCCAGAGAAGCTGTGGCTGCCCCATCCCTGGCAGTGTTCAAGGCCAGGTTGGACACAGGGGCTTGGAGCAACCTGCTCTAGTGGAAGGTGTCCCTGCCCGGGGCAGGGGTTGGAGCTGGAGGAGCTTTAAGGACCCTTCCAACACAGTCTGGGATTCTGTGATCTGAGTCTATGAACTAAGTTTGGAATTTCAAACCAATCCAGAGGCTCAAGGACTCATTTATTTTCCAGAAAGGGTATTTCACACGGGTCTTTCTTGCATGGCACAACTCAGAGAAGACCATGTCTTAGGGTGCTCTTTGAGAGCACAGTGTTTCTATTCCCTACCCAGCTTTTAGACACAAACTCATATGTTAAACCTGCTGCAGTGTGAAACAGTGACAGGATGGGATGAGGAGGTCCGAGCCTGGCGCAGGCAGCTGCAGCGGTGCTGTGCTTGACGTCAGCCCTGCTGACCCCCTGCCCTGCTTTGTCTCCCTCCTTCCTCGCTCCTCCTCCAGGCCCCATCCCTTTTGTCCTTCCTCTCACTGCGTTTTCCTCCTCACTGGCATTACTCCCTCCCTTTCTTTTCCCTTTAGGCTGATTTTACATCTGCTGCCCTCCCTTCCACAGTGTTTTTATTTACAGGTTTGCTCTGGGTTCAGCACAGTCTGAAAAATGCCTTTAATGGCACTCCCAGCACACTAATGCTTCTCCATTACAGCACAGCAGCTCTGGCTTCCATCAGTTTTATCCAGTGAGGGTAGAACTAAAGAAGCACGAGGCTCTTGAGTCAGCAGAGTTCCACTCAAAGCAGTTGAGAAGAAGCCTGCTTGGTCCCCATCACACCTCCCTCCTCTCCCACTGCCCCAGTGAGGATCAGGGAGCTCTCAGAGGATCCAGCTTATGCACAGTGGTTCTTAGCAAGGGAAAGAATCCCCTTTGTGAAAACTAAAATGATTCCTTGAGCCTGTGGACTGGTTTGCAATTCCAATCAATTCATAGAATCATGGAATGGTTTGTGCTGGAAGGGACCTTAAAGCTCCTCCAGCTCCAACCCCTGCCACGGGCAGGGACACCTTCCACTAGAGCAGGTTGCTCCAAGCCCCTGTGTCCAACCTGCCCTTGAACACTGCCAGGGATGGGGCAGCCACAGCTTCTCTGGGCACCCTGTGCCAGCGCCTCAGCACCCTCACAGGGAAGAGCTTCTGCCTCAGAGCTCATCTCAGTCTCCCCTCTGGCAGGTTCAAGCCATTCCCCTTGTCCTGTCCCTACATTCCTGGCATGGTTTTAAATTTTACATTCTTAACATGTTGTTAAAAAGCCACGGAGTAGCTGGGAGCCGAGAGTTAATCTATATGGAAATGAACAGCGTGCATATGGTACCGCTCTGCTAAGGCCCCTCGCACGGCAAAGCGGAGCCGCTTCAGCTTTGTTCCACAAATGTTCCAACTGCTATTTTCCCGGGATGACGTCCTTAGTGTCATGGTTACAACAATGCTGCAGAAAGCGTCGCTCTCGCCTCTCCCGCTCGCTGGGAACAGCTGAGCCACCGCCTCCCTCCGAAGGGGAATCTGCACCAAGCCCAGTGCCCAGCACAGCGGTACCGTACAGCCGGGCGGGCTGGGACACAGCCTCACTTCCTCATTGGATTTTAATGGTCACTGGTTATTAAACAAGTTACTCAGCACTTGCAAAGGCTCCTTAGTTGACTCTGAGCTGGGGTTATTACTCTGTAATTTCTCAAAGTCCCTGTTTCATGCAGCAAAGAACAAGCAAGTGATGTTCCCAGCTATATAGACACTCAGTAATCTCTGCGAGCTCTAGGAAAGGTCAGTGATCCTTTCTTCCTAAGAGGTGTAATTTAAAACTGCTCTACATACTATAATTTAAACCTGTTCTACATAAAAATCAGAGAATCCTTGAGTGGTTTGGGTTGGAAAGGACCTTAAGATCACCCAATTCCAACCCCCTGCCACGGGCAGGGACACCTTCCACTAGAGCAGGTTGCGCCAAGCCCCTGTGTCCAACCTGGCCTTGAACACTGCCAGGGATGGGGCAGCCACAGCTTCTCTGGGCACCCTGTGCCAGCGCCTCAGCACCCTCACAGGGAAGAGCTTCTGCCTTAGATCTAACCTGAACTTCCCTTGGTTCAGTTTGAACCCATCACCCCTTGTCCTATCACTACAGTCCCTGATGAAGGTCCCTCCCCAGCATCCTTGTAGCCCCCTTCAGACACTGGAAGCTGCTCTGAGGGCCCCACGCAGCCTCTCCTCTCCAGGCTGAACAGCCCCAACTTTCTCAGCCTGTCTCCATATGGAGGGTGCACCAGCCCCTGATCACCCTCGTGGCCTCCTCTGGACTTGCTCCAACAGCTCCATGTCCTTCTGATGTTGAGGACACCAGAACTGTACACAGTGCTGCAATTGAGGTCTCACAAGAGCAGAGCAGAGGGGCAGGATCACCTCCTTTGACCTGCTGGTCACGCTCCTTTTGATGCAGCCCAGGATACAGATACACGCTGTGACTTCAGCCTGCTCTACATACTATTTTTCCCATTTACAAATACAGTCAACTAATTTTTCACCTCTCTAAATCATTACTAAGGTTAATAACTGGGTAACGGATTTTGAGTATAGATAAATAACCTCAGTCAGTCAGAAATGTCATCAGCTGAGCTTCACAGTATTTCTTTTTCCCCACAATATTTGCTTCCATCTCAACCCTTGTATGCGATTTTAAATCACCATTTGAATTTCAAATGATCTCCCCTTTTCTGTTACCTGTTGGTCCTTCCCGCGAAGAGGATTACTCTGGTCAACCCTCTTCTTACGATGCCATTATCTCATTTTAACCTTACTGAGTACTACTGCAATTTCACTATTACCTGTTTTCAAATCAGACTTGAAGAAGAGGTTGTTTTGGGGGTGGGTTGTTTTTTGGGGGGTTATTTTTGAGCTAGTGACTCCCACCTGTGTCTTTCATGGCACAAGGCAATAATTAAACTGCAGAATTTCAAACACTTTCTTGACACGATGGTTGCTTTCCTATTATCAGACTTACCGTTTCCCCCTCCATCACTGTTCTTAAAGTGATGAGCAAGTGACAGAAAACTGGCAGATCGATAGCAAATGACTTGTGACTGTATGTGCCTCGGTAAGTCTGGCCACCCCCTCTGACACAGTATCAACACGGTTAGAACCAATTAGTCTTCAGTTAGAAAAGGGCAAAACCCACAGCACTTTATCTGCTGCTGGCTTGTCCCCTTTACCCCTTTGCTTTTGAATCAGTCAGCTGAATCTGACACATAGAATCCCAGATTAGGCTGGGTTGGAAGAGACCTTAAAGCTCATCCAGTTCCAACCCCTGCCACGGGGAAGAACTTCAAGTAAGCTCTTCCCTGGGAGGGTGCTGAGGCGCTGGCACAGGGTGCCCAGAGAAGCTGTGGCTGCCCCATCCCTGGCAGTGTTCAAGGCCAGGTTGGACACAGGGGCTCGGAGCAACCTGCTCTAGTGGAAGGTGTCCCTGCCCGGGGCAGAGGATGGAGCCGGAGGAGCTGTAAGCTCCCTCCCAAAACAAACCAGTCTGGGATTCTGTATCAGTAAACCAGTGTAAGCACCGAGGACAATAAGACTGCCTACTGAAATAAAAACAAGGAAAGCTTCATTGAAGACAGCACATCCTAACATTGCTACAGCAGCCACATTCCTCACTCTAAACTTGAACAGTTACTACTAAAACACGTTTTTAAGATTCCAGCAGAATCAGATCTTACTCTAGAATAATACCTGCCAGAAGCTAATGCTGTTGGGCTTTAAGTTTCCAGTCTGACCACAAGGTAAATCTACTGATTTCTGATTATTAAAGAGGAGCAACTCCTGCTGCTGCCAGTGTTTGAATGACTTGTGGCATTTCACAAAGGGACTTGAAAGTCCGAGCACGCAAACACATCACACTGCAAGGCAGAATGGAAATTTCCACCTGAAGAAATACTCCTTTAACAACAGAGTTGGTTTATTGGGAGGCATTTGTTTTCCTTTATTAGCCTCTGCTGCTCACAGTCCCCCAACAAGAAGGATGTTTTCTCTGTATACACCATCCGCCCTGGGAGAACACAACAGAAAATGCACTATTTATGTCTTACAGCACCAGTACCTGGGTGCTGGCACCTCATTTGGCATATGTATAACCACAGAACATGGAAAAGGCACAGGAATCCATTCAAGTTTTCATTTAAATGTCTCACAAACTCTTCTAAAGCCTGGGCAAGGTGAAAAGGAAAACTACTCCTTCAATTTAAATATCACAAAGGCACGAAACATATATTTAAAGGTTAAAACTCCCAGTGCTCTCTCTTCTAAAGCACTACAAATAACACTAAAAATCCTTTTCTGTGTGAACGTGGTTTTAGGTGATTTAAGGATTCTCCCTATGCCTATGGTAAGAATGATTGCTTAATAAAGGCACATTCAGGAATTGCTCCCAATAGAGAATCCACATCAAGGAAAAGGAATAAATCTTAATTCACTCTCCCAACCAAATAAATACCCTGAAGTAGTTCTCATTATTGCTAACCCAGAGAAATATGCAATCATTTGCTATTGTTCTTGATTTGTTTGCATTAAACTTTTCTATATATGCAGACAACAGGATCATGCCTGTCTGAAAAGTATGTAATTTGTTTAACCAACAAAGACATAATGACAGACCACAGCAGAAAGGGACAGCAATTTGATAGCACTCGAGGATCCTTCAAGCAACACAGAATCTCCCAGGAACAGGACAGAATTCACTCCACTGATCAAGTCATGAGGTCATCTCATTGTGAACATGAACCCCTGGCAGTGTTCAAGGCCAGGTTGGACACAGGGGCTTGGAGCAACCTGCTCTAGTGGAAGGTGTCCCTGCGCGGGGCAGGGGTTGGAGCTGGAGGAGCTTTAAGGTCCCTTCCAATACAAACCATCTGGGATTCAGGTTGCCGTTTGCCACTCAAGACACATAATAAACAAAATAAAAGCTTCTCAGGATGTAATGCTGCTGTACTTCAAACCCTGGGTAGGGATGTCGAATTCTGTCCAGAAGAGCTGGCATCACACTACAGGATTATCTGCAAAATGATAATTAACCTTTTTTAAGGTGTTCCTGGCTGACATAAAGAGCTGCCTTTTAGTCTTTTCTGTAAGAGACCCAAGAAGTAGATTAATGATACAAAGATTTATGCTTTAGTAATAAAGGTATCTATGCAATGAAATCCTGCCCATGAAAATCCTGGTGGCTCGGGACATCAGTGGGCTGAAGTTTCAGCCCTTTGGATGTTTCCAACCAACTGCAACATTCTCTGAAACAACAACAGTGGAAGAAAGAACGGAAAAATTCATCCTGTGGCATAGAAGGTAACAAGAATGTAACTGGGTGTCATTTAGCTTCTCAATGAGATTATACAGCAACAGCCCCTGCACTCCTCACAGGATCTTCATCTCTACTGTCAAACACAAATGAGATTTGGGGATAGAGGCAACAACTGAAATCATTCACCAGCAATGAAAACAGGTGAATTTCCTGTGGGAAAGCCAGACCCATGCACCAGTTTCTCATCCCCATCAAAAATACAGATTTAAATGCTAATTCTCAGGATCTCACAGGACATACTTAAATCATTTGAATAAAGCAATTTCAATCTCACTGAAGTGCAACACAAGACACAGGTACAATGGATTTTTGAAGCATTTCATTCCTGTTAGGTAAAACACGAGGATATAATTTAGGAGACACAAGACTATTGGAAAGATTTCCTATTTGGGGTCTTTTTTGTTTGTTTAATAAAGGCACATACTATGCTCTGCATTAACAGCAGTAACCCCTGCATGTCTCCTGACTCCTCCTTTCCACAGCCACATCCTGACAAGCATCTCAATGTGTTCAGGGTGCAGCAGACTCTGCTCCTCCTTGCTCTTACTGACCCAATTTAAAGGTGGCAGCTACAGCATCGGCCATGGAACAAGGACAGTATTGTTTCTGCGGTCCCTTGTTTAACTGCCACAGTAACCAGGTAGTAGTGGATTTGCAGCCGACTACCTTATCTTACTTTTATTTCAGTTACTATTCTTGAGGTGAGAGTCTAAAGGCAATTCACCATCCTGCTCTCCATAGCCTACACCAGAAGGTCGAGGGAGGGGATCCTGCCCCTCTGCTGCGCTCTGGGGAGACCCCCCCTGCAGCCCTGATCCAGCTCTGGGGAACAGCACCAGAGGGACGTGGAGCTGCTGGAGCGAGGCCAGAGGAGGCCCCGGAGCTGCTGCGAGGGCTGGAGCAGCTCTGCTCTGGAGCCAGGCTGAGAGAGCTGGGCTGGGGCAGCTGGAGAAGAGAAGGCTCCTGAAGGGGACACCTTCGAGCAGCTCCAGGGCCTAAAGGGGCTCCAGGAGACCTGGAGAGGGGCTTTGGACAAGGGATGGAGGGACAGGACAAGGGGAATGGCTTTAACCTGCCCCAGGGGGGATTTATGAGTCAGCCTGTGTACCTCTGCCTGCTGCAGAAGAGTTCTAGTTTTATTTCCCATGGAAAGCCTAAAAAGCTGGTAACAGTTTCACTGCTGTTAGTCCACAGCAGATGTTGCACTGTCTTGTTCAAATACGCCTTTTTCTTCCCCCTGTTTAATTAAGGATCTAAAAATTCACTGATCATCTCCTTCCTCTGGAGAGAGGACTTTGGTCTCACCAGGGAGAGGGGATGCACACCATGGAAGGGCTGCTAATGGAATCTAGCTTTTCCAGCAGTACAGAGGATAAATATTTGGAGAAGGGAGGCGGGAGAGATCACAGCTGCACCTCTGTGTAAAAAGAGGATAAAACCCCAACAACTAAAATGAGCCCACTGAAGAGAGCTGGAGGATTTTGAGTCACACTGAGGATGGGCAGGTTATCCTGGTAACACCTCCACCACCACCAAACAGTGAGTGTCAGGGTGACTGAAATGGGATACGTGACCTGTGCTGTCTTATGCAACTGCAGTCATCAATCTTTCCAGCAATTATTTTCCACTCTGACCTATGGTTCAAAACAACAGATATCTATGAGAGGAACAGAGAGCTGGGCTGGGGCAGCTGGAGAAGAGAAGGCTCCTGAAGGGGACACCTTAGAGCAGCTCCAGTGCCTAAAGGGGCTCCAGGAAACCTGGAGAGGGGCTTTGGACAAGGGATGTAGGGACAGGCCAAGGGGAATGGCTTGAACCTGCCCGAGGGGAGACTGAGATGAGCTCTGAGGCAGAAGCTCTTCCCTGTGAGGGTGCTGAGGCGCTGGCACAGGGTGCCCAGAGAAGCTGGGGCTGCCCCATCCCTGGCAGTGTTCAAGGCCAGGTTGGACACAGGGGCTTGGAGCAACCTGCTCTAGTGGAAGGTGTCCCTGCCCATGGCAGGGGTTGGAGCTGGAGGAGCTTTAAGGTCCCTTGCAACACAAACCATTCCAAGATTCTATGATTCTATCTGTAAGGTGACTTACACATTGACAGTGATTACAGAGGGTTATAATTACTAAGAAGCCACTGTACAGGGTAACTGCAAGACCTGCAGTGCACCAAACAAATTGATTTTTAAGGAAAACAACTTAGGTAGAAGCAGTAACATTTGTGTTACAATCCTCCATTTTCACTACATTATATGCCCTTGCCAGCTTCTTCTCAGTGCAGATACAGCCTTTACACCTTATACATTAGTCACTTGTACCAACATACACCAAGTAGGCAAAAGGTGGGAGGTTTAGTACGAGGACTTGCAGTGGAGAACATCAGTACACTGCAGTAGTATTACCAGATGTCTTGTTTCTCTTGCTTTTACGTAGTAGAATGAGATTTCTACTCACCTACATACCTGCATAAAAATGGGACTTTAAACAGATGAGTAATATTTAAGATAAATACTCTTTTATGTTCACTCCCATTATTTTACTCTCCATATTACATTGCCACAGAAAATCTCCTTCAGCACTTTCAATTTCTACCATACCTCTTCTGTGAAAAGACAGACATTCCTGTGAGGGATTTCAAGAAGTGATCTGCTCTCTTCCCACTGTCCAAAATAGGCTCAACCATATCCAAAACTCTCTAGCCTCACTTAAGAGATGATCCGAGTTGGAATTCGGGTCTTTACCATCCTTCCACCAAAGCACTTCTGAATGCCTATAGCCCAACAACCTCCCTTGCTGCAGGATGTGTGATTATCTTTCCCTGTCTGCAGCAGATATGGAAAGAAGTTTCCTTCTCCCAAAACTTTTCATGTAACTAAAACAAACCAATTTCCTCAAGAGTAAATGATACCAAGTTTTTAATCCTTCCTGACAGGCAAAGTTTGCTATTTCTGCTGCTTTCTTTTGGGTTATAGAATCAATCATAGAAAGATTTGTGCTGGAAAGGACCTTAAAGCTCCTCCAGCTCCAACCCCTGCCACGGGCAGGGACACCTTCCACTAGGACAAGTTGCTCCAAGCCCATGTGTCCAACCTGGCCTTGAACACTGCCAGGGATGGATGATTACCTCAAATTCCTCTTCTTGAAGGGGGGTCCCTGCAGAGGACACAGCTCTAACATCGCTCCTCACAGCAGGGCAGAGCATCTCGTACCTGCCTCATCTTCTCAGAACAGTAACACCGAGAGTTACGCTCAAAGCCTGAAGAAAGCATCAGCTACAACTTGACTCCCAGACTGATAACACTGCATTCAGCCATCTCCAGATCACTAGAAATGCAACTCTTTGCTTTGTTGCTATTCTACAGATTAAAAACAACCACTAAAGCCAACACCTTTCTAACGAAGATCTTTCCTTCCTTCTTTCTGCCTATCACCCTTTTACACAGTAGAATTCTGCAACACCTCATGAAAGTAACACATGAAAATATAAGTTATTTGCTCCGAGGATGCTTTCTCAGGCTTCTCTGATGTTACATTTTTCTTCCTCAACATAGAGGTTACAAGCCCAAATACTGCTCAGCCAGCCAAATAGAGATATGTATTGCAAGAACAAGAACATTTTTATTGTAACAGATTTCAATGCACAAAACAATATGCTCTGAGTGCTGTAGGCAAAAGTATCTCTCCACTCGGTTGGCCTAATCTCAATACTTCAATATTAAAGCAGCTCAGTTTTCAGTGCAAGTATTCTTCAAGTGAGATGTCTGCACATAAACCTGACACGCAGATCAGCACCATGAAATTGGCTAAAAACATTCCAATATTAATTTAACAATTAGAGTTGAGAAGATGCACATGGATTAATGAATTACAACTAGTGTTATGAATATTGCAACAAGCTGCACCATGAGTACATGCTATTGTGATTGCTTGTTCTGTGGTGCTGAAATTCCTACAGGAAAGCAACTGTGAATCATCTGAACAGTCATGCTTCTCAAAGGGAACAAATCACCCGTGAATGTGCTTAAATAATAACGAAATCAATGTCTCATGACTCTCTGCTTCCAGAACGCTCCATCGCTTTGAGGTGGGCAATGGAGGGTCATCAGGATTCGTCAGTTCCCCCTTCTTCCTTGGCCAGAGGAGGTCGCATTGGGTGTTCCATCCAATGGCTTCACCCAGCAGAGACAGCTGCTGTTCTGCAGAGTGCTGCCTCAATACAAGTCCTTCCTCCCCAGATTGGTATCTACAAATGCTGCAGTCCCAAAGAAGCCATGAATCATCATAGAACCCCAGCCTGGTTTGGGTTGGAAGGGTCCTTAAAGCTCCTCCAGCTCCAACCCCTGCCACGGGCAGGGACACCTTCCACTAGAGCAGGTTGCTCCAAGCCCCTGTGTCCAACCTGCCCTTGAACACTGCCAGGGATGGGGCAGCCACAGCTTCTCTGGGCACCCTGTGCCAGCGCCTCAGCACCCTCACAGGGAAGTGTGAAAAACAACAGTGGGGTGGTCATGAGGAGGAAATGCTCTGCACTGGGATCAGTCAGCAGCCAAGAGCAGGCAGAAGTCTCCAGTACACTCTACTCACATCCTCCCCATCTCTGTTCCCATCACGTAGTAATAAGTAATTTACACTGGAGCCTGGTGGAAGTTGCGAATTGTGGTTATGTCAAAGAGTTCCCACCAAATCTTCTTTCCATGGTTTTGACTGGAGGTCAACAAACTGGGTACACTGGATGCCCATAAATCCCACCCACAACATTCACTAAACCAAGTCATAGAATCATATAATCATAGAATAGTTAGGGTTGCAAAGGACCTTAAGATCATCTAGTTCCAACCCCCCTGCCATGAGCAGGGACACCACACACTAAACTATGTCACCCAAGGCTCTGTCCAGCCTGGCCTTGAACACCTCCAGGGTTGGAGCATTCACAACTTCCTTGGGCAACCTATTCCAGTGCCTCACCACCCTCACTGTGAAGACAGATACAGATAATTTGTAGCTGCAATATGTATTCATTCCATTAGTGAAAATCTACTCAAACTCAGAGAAGAATTTATGGGCTGACTACGAACTTCCAAAAAAAACCCCATAGGAATGAAACACACGATGGAAACTGCACGTTAACCTCTCACACTGAGCCGGGTCAAATGCACACCAATGGGCACCAGAACCAACCCTGGCAAAATAAAGCAGCACTTTGGCTAATTTGTGTTGGAAGCAGAACAAAGAATTGTGGTTTATGGTTCAACCTTCTGCTTTTCAGCCTCATTTTCACCAGGGATCATCATCCGCCCACAGTCATTCAGCAACTCACATTCTGAACCAGCCAAATTGCCAATTCGTATTTCCACAAGAAAACAGAAACAGTTTCCACTTTCACTCCATCTGGACACTCCATTGATATTATCAGCTCTTAAATGTGAATGCATTAACTGAAGGGCTACTTGCACTGAAAAACAAATTGTTCTCCAACCCTCATCCAATGCAGCTTCCAAAATCCAGAGGTGCTCTGTCAGGGATTGTGGTTTTAACCACTGTTCTTTCATACACAGATACTTCGAGAACAGAGAAATGAAGTGCACACACTGCACAACTTCACAGCAGGAGCCTCAGGATGATAGATGGCTTTTTAAGGGCCAAAAGACCAATTAAAAATAGTAGATGAACCTCAACAGCAATTGGTGTAACTGCTGGATTCGGTCTACTACAGCTTCAGTCACAGCACGGTGCCCTGCAATATTGGTTTGCCAATAAGAAAAGGCAATAAAACAAACCCACAAACAAAACCTGGGATGAATTCAGCTTAAAAAGAAGTAAACTTAATCTCTTCTCAGGGATCTGATCTGTACTTTGGGATAATCTCCTGGTGACAAATGAAACCTTCAATGCAGGAGAAGGAGATGGATGAGGAGACAACGTATATTGCTCATAGACTCCCCAGAGTATGGTTTCCTGCTCCTGTCCAACACTGTGGCTTAAACATTCCTGGAAAACATATGTGGTGCTGGTGGATGGGGAACAGCAGAGACTTCAGTACCGTAAACACATCAACAGGCCCTAGAAATGACATTACAGGTCTGGAATGATGGTGCCTGAAGTGGTCGAAGTTTGGTCAATAGTGAAGTACCTTGAGAAACGTTCTCGTTCTCACCAAGGAAAGCTTAAAGCTGATCAGGCAGAAATTACATTTCCTTACGTAGGTGGGAACATATGGGAGTTGTCAAAACACATGCTCCTGCAGATGCACATGTCCCAGAGCTCCCCTGCCTCTCACATGCTGGGTCTTAACACTGGCTATAGGAGAAACTGTACTTTAATTAATGTAAGCTTAAAAATGATGTTGCAGGAGAGGACCTGGGGTCTCTCCTGATGCTTTGCAGAGCTCACAGCTCCTCAGCAGTGAAGGGAAGTCTGTGCTTCATCACAGCAGCATGAGTGGTCTGACGGGAAGCAGTGATGCCGCTGGGGCTGATGTGGAGGTGAGAGCAGTGAGCTGGATGTGGTGGTAGGGAGAAAGGTGTTTCTCACCTCCATCTTCTGCCTGTTTTGCCTGTGCCTTGAGATGACTCCATGCCTGGCACCCCACAGCCCTTCCAGGAGACTGAGAGCTGGTGCTGCAGCAGCCAGAAACATCCTTTGTGTGGCTGATGACAGGCTGCTTCCTCAGACAGCCAGACAGCACAGTGAGGGGCTCTTTAGGAAACTAGAACTCTGACACACTCACTGCACAGGAGGGAGTCTCTTAGGCTAGAGCAGTGCTGCTTCCAAATTAAAGCAGTAAATATGACATATAACACACATAGGTTCTGGCTCTTCCCTTCTGCCAGCAGCCTGTCTCCTCTCACCTCTGTGTTCCTGGACACAAAGCTCATCTGCTGCTTGCACCCACTCCTCACCGAGCACCCAGAGTGACTAAAGGTCCTGCCTCTAGTCTCCGAGGCCCTGAAATTATCCAAGCCCCCCAAATACCAAAGCATGAACCTGAGTGAGAACCCTGCTCCTCAAACCCAACCATCATCACTTCAAGCTGTGAGATGATGTGATGTTCCGGAGGAGCAAAGTGCTGCTTCCATGCCTGCTGCTCTCCATTGCAATACCACTGCTTCCCACTGGGACAGCAGGGACAAAACAGCCTTGTCCTGTGCGGATGGGCATCCACATACAATGACTTTGCCTACTGTAGGTCAGGACACGAGCAATGAGTACAGAGAACCACCATCTGGGTGCTGGTAAGGCACTTGCTGTACAAACAGCAACTTGGAAACCTTCAGCACAGAAAATTCCTCTTGGTCTGTCCTCAGAAGACTTAAACTTGATGACCTGAAGATTAATCTCCTGCATATAACTTAAATCCAAGGATAGCAGCAGGAGGCCCACACATGTCAAACCAATCAAAACAGCTCAACCCAACCAGTTCAGGAAAGGATTACTGCAGCACGATGAAAACAAAGTATGTTTTCAAAGCTAAATAAGCTAGCCAGGATCTTAAAAATATTTAAAGATGTCCCCCATGTTTCTAAAAATTAAATGCAAGCTTAGGAACGTGAAGTCAATCGATTCCACCTCAGCTTGAACGCCGATTCATTCACCCTCTGCAAGGTACAGGCTGGTAAACACGGGGACAAAAAATAGATGCTGCAGATGATGAAAACCGCAGTTAAACAAATTGTCTGCAGGCAAATGCATTAGGCTGAGCCATGCAGGAACAGCAGGACACTCAGCTGAAATTGGATTCTTTAGATCATATGCCTAAACCATCAGAAATTCCCTTGTTTATCAGTAGAAATTAGTATGATCGGGATACTCCAGGCATAGAAAAAACAAACCTCATGCTGACACCTGAAATGAAAGCGTGTGCAATGGAGAAACTAGCTAGGTTTGAATGGAAAGGAAAAGAAGCATAAAAGGCCCATGGGATCAGTATAAAGAAAGACTGAAATAAGAAAACAGTCATCTTTTAGGCATGTCATAGCTGCTACCGTTCTGCTGATTGTCAACATTTGTTCCCAGGTGTTAAGACAAGAAGGAAGGAACCTATTAGAGTGGTGAAATTAAAAGCATTGCGAGGGTTTATGGGATGAAAAGCAGAAAAAAAATGCAGAATCAAAGTGCAGGCTATTAGAATAAGCTTTTAGAGCACAGTATTTATTAAATATGAATAGCCCATTGAGTAGCTGAAGCTCTGGCACTAAGGACAAATAAGGGCGACCATAGAACAGCTTCCAGTGCCTAAAGGGGCTCCAGGAAACCTGAAGAGGGGCTTTGGACAAGGGCTTGTAGGGACAAGACAAGGGGAATGGCTTGAACCTGCCTGAGGAGAGACGGAGATGAGCTCTGAGGCAGAAGCTCTTCCCTGGGAGGGTGCTGAGGCGCTGGCACAGGGTGCCCAGAGCAGCTGTGGCTGCCCCATCCCTGGCAGTGTTCAAGGCCAGGTTGGACACAGGGGCTCGGAGCAACCTGCTCTAGTGGAAGGTGTCCCTGCCCGGGGCAGCGGTTGGAGCTGGAGGAGCTTTAAGGTCCCCTCAACCCAAACCATTCCAGGATTCATTCTCTGATTCCATGAAGTTTCTCACTATACTCAAAGATAAGTCCACAGCTCATCAGAATCAAACTCAACCACAAGTACCTACTAGAGCAAACACCTGAAATTGGAGGAGTCCAAAATCCAACCCAGGAATCTCCATTTTTTTAAGTGTGGCAGTAAGCCAAAACCCCAAATAAGCCTCCCCCAAATGACATTCTTCAGCTATACAACATGGTTAGTTCAATACCTTTGTCACAGGCTTGACAACATGAATTCAACAAAGCTAACAAATAGCTGCAACCATTTGTAGCCAGTAGACTTGCATCTGAGCACTGGTGCAAAGGCTTCTCTTTGGTGTGCCCCTTACACCACACTCACAGTTATTAAGTACTGAGAAGTTTTTAATCCTGGTTATTCCTTTTGGTTGAGTCATTACCAGAATATTTTATTGCCTTCCTGGAATGATTAACAGGAGTGACCTTTTCAGCATTTGGAAGGATCTTTTCTGCATGTTAAGTAATACCACAATGGATTCGTTCAAGCTGCAGCACAAAACCATTCTACCTAAATAATCCCTGTCAACAATGAATTTACCACTAAGAAAGTCAAATAAAAATACATAGTTTGTAGCAGTCCTGGTTTTAATTCATTTGCCCTTTTTAACACCTTGCTCAAGGCAAGAACTATTGATGCCAAAACCAGTCACAGTCCCCACATCAATTCAACTTCGGTGCATGAAGCCAAACTCCCTTCAGCTGCAAGAAGCTCCAGAGATCAATGTTTCAACATCACCAGATTCTCACCATTAAAGTTTCTTGGTTCCTAGATCAAGACTCAGCAAGGCCTATGAAGGATGAGATGACCATAAAGAACCCCCCAAACCAAACACATCTCTATTGCCTCTTATAAATAAGCTAATAAATAAATAAAATGGTCCCCCCCAACCATAACTTTACCAGCATGTATCAAGCATAAAGTTACTTGAAGGAGCTGTCTGCCGCCAGAAAAGGCTGACTGAAGGGTACTGAGCAGCTCTGAAACTTTAAGTGATCACTGCCATTTCCTTTCACTCAGATAAAATTACCTGTAATTTTTGTGAACAGTTCTCCCTCAGAGTCGAAATATCTACTCAATTGTTACAAGCTGCAGGATTCCCAACCCAGGCCTTTATGTCAAATGGGGAATATCAGATAATTGCCTACACCAGGGTCACACTGAAATGAAAAAGAGGAAGTTATTCCCAATTGCACCATACTGCTGGTTTTAGAGATTTCTGTGTTACTTTAAGCCCCAAAATGCCTTCGAAATGCACCTACTTGGAAAGGTGACACACGTTACCATGCACTGTTCTGTGAGTCTCTGAAATCCTTTATTTGGCTTTGAAATTCCAGATTTACATCCAAAAATGCAGATCAAGAGATCCAGGATGAAAACAGGCTATTTGCAGCTCTGAAAAGCATCTGTATTAATGTCTGCTTCTCTCAGTGGAGGCAAAGTGCTCCTGAACATTAACATCTCTGCTTTAATCCCTGTTCCTATCTGAGATTTACTTTTGTCTCTCTTATCTCTTTTTAACCTTTATCTGTGGTAATTGTTTTTGTTAAATCTTGTTAATTAAGACTTCAAGCTCATCAGGGAAACATCTTCCCTTTTGTTTTCCAGTTCTGCATCACACTTGGCACAAGTACAGCATCAAAAATGCATCAGATACTTCATCGAACAAAACCACTGCACAGAACTACACAGTAGAGACATGAAGGTCCTGAATTCCACTTGGGTGCTGATATCAAAATGTTTCTGCTCATACTTATTATATAAATTATTTTTTATTATAT
>NW_009931099.1:0-8894 GCF_000696875.1 Nestor notabilis
CCAACCCTAACTATTCTATGATTCTAAATGGTTTCCTTGTCCTGTTCGCAGCAAAGGAAGCATTTTTCAGTTATAACAGGGCTGTCTCCTCAGCTGGGATTTAGCAATCAGGCATGTTGACCCCAAGCCTGGGTGACTGATCTAATTTTGAACCAATTCATTGTGTTGTGTATTAGGAAAATTCTCCTTCAGGGATTTGCTCCTGCTTTTGTTGGCAGGAAATTTTCATCCATTTCAGGAAGACTGGGTCCTGATTTCAGTCCTGTGAGATAACTAAAATGAGAATAAGGTATCTTACTGCTGAAGTATAATTATCATATCATGATATGACCTGGCATACCATATCTTGGACCTTGAAACAAAACCAGTCATCAGTTCTTTATAGTGTATTGTATAACAAGGAATAGAGATACGGATTTTAGGCACCAATGATGTGGACAGGTAACAACCTTTAATTAGGTTTCCCGTTTTTCACCTCATGTCTAATGAAGCAGCAAATTCACAGTTCAGTAGCAAATGAGAAGTAATCAAAGGAAAAATACTCATTTGTTTAACTTGTGCTCATTTCTTTTTCAGATTAAAATCTTCCATTATTGTTTGCTTTTTACTTCTTTCACAGGAAGAAGAAGAGATCTGGTAGGTAAAAAAGTCCCAAAACAAGTATCCAGAACTGACATCCTGTCAAAACTTTCAGATTGAGAAAATCTCATGTTAAATATTGGAACCTCTTTGGTCTTCAGATTCTGTAAGAAAAATAAAGAGTCATTACCTTCTCCTGTTATAAATCAACTGTTTGATTCCCATAAGACAACTGGTTTGGATGCCATGTCCAGTGCAAGGTGACATAAAGAGGGAACACATCTTTACATGGCCAAGCGTAACCTCTGCATGTTAGAGACCATCTGATAGAAAGTGTATATGGCACTGTTAGGAGAAAGAAGGTCACCACCTCCTTCCTCAGGAAAGACAACTTTCATACATCCTGGTAATATCGAGACACTTTGAAGGCCCTCTCAGGATGACAGCAACAAGCTTATGAGAGACTGCATCCAGCATTCAAACCATTCTGGACATTTCTTGGTATTTAGGTGGTACTAAACAGAGCTCCAAAATGACTTTTGCCCTACTCTGTGTCTGCCCCTAACTATAGCTGTGTATTTGGATGAAGGCTTTTCACAACTCTGCACATGTTTCAGAAACCTGTTCTTTCAATTATTGATTCTTACTAAATATGCCTATTCAGCTTCTCTGTAAGAAATAAAAAGAATGATATGTAGAATATTCTTATGCATAGAGTGTCTAGTTGCCCCAATAGCTAAAACTCATCTTCATTTTCAAGTTTGAGGTGCTGTACTTCGCGTTCTTGATGTTTGGCAAATAGCCTGCCAAACTATGTCTTCATGTATGCAAAACCATGGTAAGTCATGTTAAATCTGTGAAGTGTTTATGATGGTATAACTGAAAGCAGAATCTATTCCTTTATATATAATATTATTAAAATAAAAATAAAGAAAATCTATTAGAAATTGCTTTCTAGCTCAAAATACCTATTGCAGAGTTGCTTCTTGTTCAGTAATGTAAGTTTCAGGGTGTAATGGAAATGAATAGGAAGAAAAACAGAATAGAAAAGTGGTAGTTGTTTTACAAGAGCTGCTTTCAAAGTGGTTCTTAGTATGTGCACTGCCAGTACAAATTGTTGCTTTGAGCCAGCTCTTCAGACCTTTAAGTGGTGATTGCATAGTTTTCTGAGCTCCATAGGTCTCTTTGAGCGTAAATATTCTTTCGTAGGGTCTAAACATGTGCCTGTGCTCTTCTTGGCTCATTAGGCTCAGTTCTTGACTGGGGAAAAATATTCAGTGATGGCACCATTTAAATATCATAGGCTGTAGAGCTTCAAAAAGAGAATTCATTCACAGTAGATGACACAGATTTGTAACCTTTCTTATGCCCTTTTTATAGAAATGAAATACAAAACTGACTTAAAATCATTAACACTAGAAAGTGAGGGCTGGTTTGCAGTTAAAAGGAATGTGTTGTTTCAGCCTGCTTTTTTTTTTTTTTGCCTTTATTTTTCTTTCAGGACCTCTTAGATTCACATTTATACCATTATTAATGTTATACTTAAGCTGTACTGTTTGTGGCTTATTTCCTAAAGCTGGACATTTTCTTTAAAAAAAGATAATAAATGGAGCTGAGATTGCTAAGGATTGTGGTTTGAGAGACATGTTCCTCCACAATGTTACATGAATTTAAACTCTGAGCATGAAAGAACATAACTGAATTTTTGGAAATTACATATATATTCTCCCCCTCAGTCTTCCCTCTATGACCCTTAAAATCTTCCCTCAAGAGTTGTCTCTACCATGAGGAACAAGGGGTTGCAGTGTCAGTGTTATCAAGGAAATGGAGTTATGAGAAACGTTGAAGCTCACTGAGCCAACAGGTGAGAAAAAAAGACCTCAAAACAACATCAGTTTGAGAAAGCTGTGTTATCTTCAAATACTAATCTAAGCCTTGAAAAAAGAAAGTATAAGATAAAACGTATTCCACAAAGAAAGTTCCCTCTTCACCAGCAGTAGTTGGTTTAGTTTGTTTGCACAGCTCAGTCTAAAAGGAAGCATTCAACACCACCCACTACCACCAAATCCAAACTGATTTTCTGTTGTATTTTATGCCCTTTGTGCTGCTTCAGGGTAGGTTTTTATTTCAAGAAACTAGTGAAACAATATGTTTGTAGATAGTAACTTCCCATTGCTACAACCTGCCTGACCCACCAACCTGGGTGAAAGGAGCAGGGGTGAGCTAGGCAGGATGTGACAGAGCACCTGCTGCTTTTCAGAGACACTTGAGCAGTGTAATGCAAAATGTGGGGTCCATAGCTAAAACTGGCCCTCCACAAGAGTAGAGTTATAGACATGCAACCTAGCACCAAGTAACACTGCTAGCACGGTTACTGTACATGATAATAAAATCATTTAGTCCTAGACAAAGAATTAGACTGGACTGATTTTCCTAGCTTGTACACCCAAACTACACGCTGTACCTCCTAGAGTCAAGAAAAAGTTGCTTGTCTGTTTTATGAACTGAATTTACTTTGCCACACCTCCGGCTCTGCAATAGGATTGTCATACCAGGCACTGTTACAACAAGTAGAGTTTGAAATGAGATGTTTCTTCCAGGCCAGGTGTGTAGCTAAAGAGATGTTTGCCCTGGAGACAAATCTGAAGAGGAAAAGGGAAAAAGTCAACAAAGTAAATCCATTTTCTGATGAATAAACAATTTAAAAAGTCATTTATTAATTAATGCATTGAAAAACTCATTTTTAAATCTGGTTGTTTCTTATTTCAACCTCTTTTACAATTAAAAAGATAAAAATAGTAATTATATGGATATTTCATTTTTTAACTAAAAATATGCAGTTCATGTCAATCATCCATCTCTGCTTAACTCTTGAGACTGCAAGCCATGTCTGACAGCTGTTTGTAACTAAGCTGTCTTTATTTACAATTACACATACACTGTCACAGAATTAGCCAAGCTGTAGAACTTCCAGACTTAAATCTCAGCAATTAAAGACCCAGGCTTTACCTGAATCTACTTAGCTTCTGAATTTAAAAGGTATTGATTTTTATTGGAGAAATCATGTATGTTTGATTCCACCAATACCTTTTTTTGGTATTGGTGGAAACCTCTTGTGCTAATGCTGACACGGTGTGACCCCAGCTAGCTCACATGTTCTCATAATGTCATAAACAGAGTTTAGCACATCTACTGGCACAGGGGGTCACAATAAAAGTGCTGCCAGACTCTTTTATCCACACAACACAGTGTCATGTTAGCATGTGTCCAAAAGCTGTATGTGGCAGCAGTAACTACACAAATACTTTTTTTACTGAAATGAAACCTGAAAAAGCTGTTGCTAGCTTCTACGAATTAAGCTGGCAATGGAAATCTCTTGGTGGGTTCACTTCAAGAAACCTTCTTACAGAAAAAGGACATAGATTGTATCTCCCAAAACCAAGAGTATGTGTTTCCTTGTAAATGCTTACCATATCAAAAGTACATCATAGCACATAAACATGGGGTCGTGTGGTCAGCCATTAACTCCTTAAATGAAAGGAGTTATGGAGAGGTGTGACTCTGAGTTCACAAAAGAAATACCTTTGCTTTCATCACCAGTAATGCAATAATGCAACCATCCACTTTTTTAAAATACAGAAAAGAAAAATAACCCCACACATTTGAGGCATCAGGAAATGATTCATCTTGTAAAATATTTAATCTCCACACATCAAAGTATTACATGCATGCATTGCCCTCCTTGCCTTCTCCAGTCATTTACACTCTGCTAAAACTGACATTTAGAAAATAACTAACCTCTGTTATCCAGCTACAGGCACTTCACTAATCATGAAAGAAGGAAGTTCACTAAGATTGAAATTATTGAGACCAGGAGTGATACATGTGACAGGAAGTTTATTATAGACCAAGAACAAAGTTTCCTTCACTTGGCTGCAATGCAGATCTCTTATCTGTGGTACAAATCTCACTTTCTTCCCAAATGTCACTATATTTGTATGATATGAAGATACTTTGCCTTTTAATGTCCTAGTGACATCAGCAGGAACACAACGTAAGCATGAAATGAGTTTCAAATTTTAAACAATTAATACTTCTTCCTTTGAGTAAGTGTTGTAGAAGCAAGAAAAGCAATAAAATGCATGCTATCCTTTTGCAATTTTACCTCTTTTAGAGTGGTAAGTTTTATGTCATGAATAATATCTCAGCATTTCTACTGGACACTTTTGTATTAAATTATGTTTACTTGCGTAATGATAATAAATCCCATATCTAGTATTATTCAAACTTGGATTCTTGCTCTATGATTTGTCATTTATTGTACAGTGGATGTATTTCAGTTCTTCTAACACTTGTTAACATCTTCATTTGGGGAAAACTGTTTTCACTAGCCTTATCCTTTGCAGCGGCAGGTCTATCTGTCACAGTAAGTTTGCTTTGACTTTATTTAGCATGAAGAGTTCCATCTTTAACTATGGAGCTGTCAGTGCTTTAGTTCTCATGATCCAGCTTTAGTATTTCTCTATCTAATAGGAGCTGTTGTCATCTGCAAGCTGCTTATGTTTTTTTTTCTCAGAAACATTTTTAATAGATTAAAATATTTTTTCCTATATTTGGTTTATCTTTATAATCTTACTCTCCCTAGAATGGGCTATGTCTGCCATAAGAAACCCAATAATACTTCCTTGTGGCACTGCTTGATTATGAAAGACTTGAAAAGCATTGTAATAATACAGAAGGTAAATTTAGGAACTTAAATAAATTGAAGATAATAAGGAACAAAAATAATAATGTGACACATTCAAAGCCAGCTGACATTCTATAAAGCAATGTTGCTGTTCTGATCAGGACTGTACAGTTTGGTTTTCTTAATGCATAGTTGTCTTCATTCTCCGGTTATTTGTGGATAAGACACATGGTAAGAACCCTGCTAGTGATCATATGTATAATCTCTAGTATTTTTTTCTAAGAGATTGAAGGATAAGAGTTTGCAAGATGGAGCTATTTGACTTAAATAATGTCCCTAGTTACAGGTTATCTAGTGTGACAATAGCTTCATTCTACTTGCTGCCCGTCTGAATTCATTCTGGACTAGATGCAGACTATCCCATGTTCTGTGCTATGCTAAAGCAGAACTACCTAATATTCCCCTCCTCCTTTCCCTCCACAGCTACCCTATCTATATAAAAATTACGGGAAAATGACGAGCCAGTTACAGCCTTCTTGTGTTGTGACCAGCAGTGTTGGTAGAAAGAAAATCTGGAGTATGGATCCTATTGACAAAGGGTAGAATTTGTTTAGTAATACAAACAATTTGCTTCCAGCCTTTGCATTAGGAATCTGTTTATGAATATCTGAGTATAGTTGCCTGCTCACAGAAACTAAAAATAATTGCTTTAAGACAGGGGACAGAATTTGCAAATATTTCTCCTTGACATCTGTGGTCTTGGATGCTACTCTAGACAAATGGGGACTGTCAATCACTATTTGAAAAGATCCAGAAAATAGCAGAGTTAAAACAACTCCTTTTTTTTCCTTCTGAAAAGCAGTATCATAGCTGGCTAAATAAGGACTATACTGGAGGAGAGGGGAAGAGGGAGCATGTGCTAGCGTTGTAATATGACTCCTTACTCATCAGATGGCACCTATCATCATCACAACCACAGCCTTTCAGTGCGTTGGAATAAACTAATTATCTCACTGACAGCTCAGGTTTTAATCCCCATTTGTAAGCATTTGTCATGAGCCTTGGTCAGCCAGTTTTTAAAGATTGCCATGAATTATGTATTTCTCCCTTTTTAAGACTGCCTAAATAAGGACAATTACAATGCCCTGGAATGGTTTTCAATAAATACATTTGTGCTTTCTTCTGCCAGACAATGTGAATAGGACAGAGCTTTTTACAGTGCTGATTGTAAATTAGAGTTCTAATATTCATTTCTTCCAGAGCTGAAGATTATTCAATGTCCATGACAATATGCAAGGAGAGATCCTCATCATGCTGCAAATTAATGGAGTCACACTTTTAAAATGGTAAGACACTGGCCCCACAGAATTTATTGTCTTCAGTAGCGTGCATCCAGCTTCACATCTCCCTTCATTCTTCCAGTCTGAATGTGCATGACATACACCTACTGGAGAGCAAATGAAAGCCAGGCTTCATCCCCCTTATCTCTAGGCACTTTACTGGGAGGCTGTTAGGATCCTGCCTGCCCTTCATCTATCCTCAGTAAGGAAGTAGGGGATATTTGTCCCTCAAGTACCTAGGAAGGTGGTAAAAAGAGCAGAACCAATGGATAAAATTAGGAAGAACTTTTTTTTTTTTTTTTTATTTTTTTTTTTTTTTAGGAAAACCTTGTGGTGAAATTTATTGTGGAATATATATACCTGACAGTCTGATGACTGTGTGATACTATTCAGTAGTTGTTAATATTGCACTTGTTATCATAATGCAGGGCCTCTCTCAAACAAAATAATCTCACACTGAAGTAACTAAATGAAACAGCAAAAAATCACTCATTTTTGTAGGTAGTATCTTCTCACAGAGCACTGTTCTATAAGGTCTTAATGAATCAGTAAGGCAGTTTTCTCTATGGTGTGCATTGATATTTAGTATATAGCTTCAAGAAATACTTTCAGGAAAAGAGCTATTTTCTCCTTTCTCTGTGTTGTTTAGCAAATTAACAGCTTGAGCCAGATTAATCACTGGTGAAATTTTGTTCAGCTCAGTTTCATTAAATGGAGTTACAGCACAAAGGAATTGGCTTAGGGGCTTTACATTCTAGATCTTCAGCAATCTTTCCACATAGTGCATGGTTTCCATGTGTTTTACACACATTATTGGACACCCGGAGGATAAACAAATAGTAGACATAAGCTGCAGGTAGACGTAATGTACCACATTAAAGTTATATTAGTTATTTAGGTACTACTTCCAACAAATCATCAATACTCGGAAACAAAGGCTGTTCTGTATTTCTGCTCTAATTTAGCATGACTATTTCAGTTAAAAATGTACCATTGCTTTTTGGTTGCCTACCCAAGCAACCTAAGTGACACTAAGTGCTTTGAGTGAAAAAACATTCTAGTGTATAAAAGCAGTAACAGTTAAATACAAAAGAAGCAAAATCTTAACATTCCTTTCCATTCTAACAGTTTTTCAGGTTGGAACAGGTTCTTCCTATTCACCTCATAGCTGTTGTCAAGGCTAAGTGCACTTTTCATTCAGTATCAGGTAACATAAAGGTATTTTTTATCCGGTCAGCTTTGATAAACAGACTGGTTTATAGTATTCTCTTAAGTCCTTGGATATTATTACGATTCTTTTCTACACTGCTTCCAATCATTCACCGTCTTTTTTGCAAATGTGAACATAAAAAAAAAATACATTATTTTTTTTCTTGAGGGAAAAAGAAACAGGTGGGTAGTTACACCTAATGAGCAAGGTCCCTTGCAAAGTATTCCCTGGCTATCTACCCACATATCTTTCTAAAAGTTCAGATTTAACTGTATGTTAGTTATGGTTTACAAATCCATATCATGCTTTCAATTATATGATTCTACCTGTGCTCCAAATCCCTCTCCCGCTTTGAAGGTTCACTTCAAATTCCCTGCTCCCAAATAAGTTTATCCTTATTATTCATTCTTTATTTTGTTAATTTTGTGCTACAAGTGTAAGCTGTGTAGGGCTACTGCTGGGCCAGGCAGGACACAAAGCTTGATGGAGAGTCTAGGGTTGAGGGACATGTTCAGATTATCATTCTACATGACAGAATGTTAGAGATCAGGAAAAGCGGTAGCTGTGAGGACATATTTGTCAGAAGCAGTGATCACAGGCAGGGAAATATGTTTCACTTCATCCATGCTGAATTTGGTTTGTCAGATGAGTATACATTAAAAGATGTCAAAGAGAGAAGGCAGGACTTTCATTTGCACAGAAAGGTTGTATCTGCATTAGTATGTAGTGCAGACCCAGGCACAATTTCCATCCCTGGAAGTCATCCACACACACTGTCAAACCACTCAGCAGTTCCTGCCAGCATTTTGACCTTGCCACTACTCCAGAAAGCAGCCTGGGAACTAGCAAAGGTCAGGGACCACTCCCAAAGGGGAATTTAGGTGAGACCATCCTGATGTGAAAGGGCAGAAAATGTAACACTGTGGAAAAGGCCAGGCTGTGATAGTTGCTGTCAAAAGGAGAGAGTCGTCAGGTACTTTTTGTACAGATGTAGCCAACCAATCGTGTCTGGAGTACACTGGTGTATATGTGAATACAGAGAATCATAAGACATCTAGCAGCTGAAACGCTCCCTGTC
>NW_009931099.1:8925-31534 GCF_000696875.1 Nestor notabilis
AGGACCCAAAGATGAGATGCAGAGGTAACAGAGAAACTGAAAAAAATGAAAAAGTCTCCAGAGGTCATCAAATCAAGTACTTCACATTAGAAACATTCTGCCACGGGCCAGCTTCGTAAGCAGTTTCAATTACTTTTTCTGACTGCATGGTTCACATCAGTAGTGTGTAGGACACCCTTTACTATACTTCATGGAAATCTCATCAGTAGTGGTTCTATCAACTTCCAAGACATTGATGAAAATGTTGAAAAAGATGATACCTACTGCAGAAATACAGATACCTGCATGATGATACTCTACCGACAGCTGCTTTTATAGATCTGTCAGCCATCTCTCGATCTGGCATTATGCTTTATTGTTAGTGTACTGTGTTGTATTTTGAATAATAGTGTCAGGCAATATGAAGTCATTCACCCTACAGGACTCCAAATATAGCTACACAACTGTTTTCTCAATCAACTGTAATCTTGACGAAGTATCACATCAAGTTTTTTGAGAAAAAAACATTTTCAGAAAATGATCTTGATCTATTACGCTCCTTACCCTTCACTCCATTTTAGTTGAATCCCATGTCAGTCCTTTTGCCCACTCCCTCCTAGGATTTATATCACACTATCCAGCCCATAGTTACTCCAGTATTCCTATTTGCCGTTAATGAACAGTGATACTATGCTAACACTCCAGCAGTTTCACGAAATTGCCATTTTTTTTCTGGAAGTTGCAGGTCAATAGCATCAGGCAAGTTATATGAAGAACCAAATCTCTAAGGACTCTTTGATGGAAAAAAAGATTAAAAATCTTTTTTAGATTTTAAAAATACTATCTCTAGATGTTTTTTCAAATCCTTTTTGTTTTCAGTTGCCAGGTAGATGGATGAAGGACTTAATCTTTCTCAAATTATACAAACTCACAGAACATCTTTCCAAATCCACAAAAATATACATATACTGATTAATTCTGTATTTTCCTTATCATTAATACTTTGGTCGTATCCAAGTGCTTCACCACTAGAAACTCCAATTTCTATGGCTTTCATCTGAGTTCCTAGCATTAATACACTTCCCTTTGATTCCTCATTTTCCTTATTACATCAGTTTAGTGTGTTCACATTTCCTTCAGTTCAAGTGTACATTGTATTTGCATTCTAGTGAGGAGATCTGATCCCCTAGATGTTGCTCATGGAGCATCCTATTTTTACAGCTCTCTCTCCCACTGGAAAATAGCCCAATGGTCTGCTAAAATAAAACTGCTGCACAAAGGTTTCTGCATCCTCCCTGTACTTGCTCACTTTCCAAAGTCCTAGCAGTCTTCCATTGTACTTTCTATAGATTAACAAGCTTGACACAATCCACTGTCAAAAAAGGAAGTAAGAGCTGTTTTGAAGCAGAAGACAAGACTAGCTTCTCTATAGCAGTAAAAACCTTCAAATGTAAATATTAGACATCTAAATAAGGGCCCTAAGACGTGGTCATTACACGATTAGATTGCATGCAGAGTGTCTGAATAGCAATCCAATGGGGACAAACTAGAATTACATTGCTCTTTCATGCTTAAGAAACATGCCAGGTAAGCAGAAAACACCAGTTCCTTTTTTGCCTTTATTTTGGTTAGTAGAAATTTTGACATTGTCCTAACTGGAGCAGGGTTGTATCTTAATACACGGTTCCCCTCCTGGGTTCAGAGTGTTACTGCTATGAGCAAGCTCATTCAGCTTCTTGCAGCTCTGAGAAAATTGTAAATAAGCATTTCTCCTGCAGAAAAAAAGAAGATAGCTGCTGAACAGCAAGGAAGGAGATTGATCTACATGCTATACTAATGTTGTGACCTTCCCAATATCTGCAATAGTTCTGAAAATGTTTTCAGGAATCTGATATGATGTGCCAGCAAAACTGGCTCTGCTGGCAGTTAAGTGTTTATAATTGACAAAGGTCAGCTAGATTGCATGAGTTTCAGTGATGGAAGAACAAAACTCGACATATATATTAAGAGTGTTCAAAAGTTATAGAACATTTAAAATCCATTAGCTAAAATTATCTTTACAGATAATGTCAACAGGCATAAACAGTAAGTACATATTGTTAAGAGAATTTGTACTTTCAGACTGTCTTAATGTTGCAAAATTTAAAAAAGTGTAATTGTTGGGGGGTGCTGATACATTCCAGATTGTGAACTGTTGGTGCCCCTGAAGGCAAAGTTGTTTCATAAACTTTAGCATCTTTAAGACCTTTTTCCCACACACAAAAATGCTGGAGACATCAAAGCAAGACATTGTAAAGGTGACAAATCTGATGTTATCTGAACTGCTAGGAAACTGTGTTAAGAATGTACAGATCTTTACAAGGTATAGCTGTCTCGGCTTTACATCGCTACATTTACATGCAACATTCATTGTTGCATGAATCATTAGGATATAATATGATAATAAGTACTTACTAATTTAATAGCTTATCTGAACACAATATCTTGATAGTGAAAGCTAGATGGATGTCTCATCAAATTTCCTCTGCTTCTTGTTCCAAATTACTGAAATGAGAACAGTGTATTATGATGTGTTGAAGATCTGATCACAGCAGATTACCTGATGCTAAGAGAAGCAAAAAACTTTTTTTTTTCTGTTTTGGGGGGCTTTTTAGGGCCAAGACCTAATCCAATCTGGAAAACAGGACTCATATTTTCCTTTAATTATGCCCATGCTACCCATCTCTATTTCCCCTCCCCATGTTAGGAATACCTATGATGGTCTGATTGGACATTTTGCAGAATAAGAATGTCTGCAAAAGACCGGAATCACTCACAGCCACACAACTCTATTTCCAACACCGGACAGCAGGGTGAGTGTAAGCATTTGGCATGTAAACAAGCCTGCTCTGTTTATACGCATATTGTAAGCATTAGGTGCTAGTGAGTTGTTTCTAGCAGATGTAGAACATCCGGATACTATTATATGTGGGAAAAAAGGGTTGATGGCTCACTTGGAATTAATGTTATCCTTTTTTTTCTCATCTACAAGAGAATGAAAATCTTCTGTAGCCTGGTACAGGTTGCTGAGACTATTTCAAATCCAGAAGGAAGATCGTAGAACTTCACAAATGCAAGAACAGCCATCCAACAATGTCCATTGACCAAATACACCTCAGTTAGACTTCATTTTGTGTAGCACAGACATACATTTCTATACACGGTCAGAATGTAAACATTGCCTTTGGATTGTGTGGACAAATTTGGACACCCATCCGAACTTTGGGAGTGTTACCACTGTCTTAAAAATGGCAGTTAAGTACCATTTAATAATTCTTCAGACACTTTGGACACAAAATGAAATAAAATGTGCATCACTTGCACTCTCAGTCTTGTCTGATTTGGCTTGTACTGGCCACCACAAAAGAATGTTGACCGGTCTGGAAACAGAGAAATAGTCGTTAGTAACTGAATTAAGCACAGAAAGTTTATCACTTGGTGTATCTCTAGAGCCAGACAGAAAACAAAAGCCAAGAAAGAAATTATGAAGAGACATATTTATAAAATTCTTAGAAAGTGAAACTTCTATATACTAGCTTTTGTTGGTCTGTAATTCAGTGTCAAAAAATGCTTCTATTGTAACATATTATCTACATGCATCTATGTAACTGTTATAATTCAAAAAGGCTATAAAAAGAAACAGATTGCATGCCTTTTCACCATCATTTTACTTAGATGAAGCTAATCTGGTTTTCCTACATTTTAAGTGACCTGGTTTTTTTTGTCAGGGTGATCACTACCATAAATTTCATAATACTCCCCTCTGTGGCTTCAGTGGCACTTTGTTGTTAAAACACAGGTAAAACACAGTCATCTTCAACACAGAAAAGGCCAGCCACCTTCAAAAAAAAGTCTGCTGAGACTGTCCAGACCAATCTGCACAGTAGCTCCAACAGCAGCTGGCAAGTTCAGAATAAAACCAGGCAAGACAGCTGGAAACCAGCCAGGTGACAGTCCTAATTTACACATACACAGCAGCTCTTACATTTAATAAATCTGCATAGCTTTATGGCACTATGCTGAGTTACATTAGCTGAAAGCCCTCATATCCATTTTCTTTCAGCACTAGCTCTCTTTTTCATGCCTGCTGGCTTCCAAAATGCATATGTGGTGTCTACCAGCTTGACAGAAGCACACCTTTTCCATAAGCAGTGCAGCTGTACTTGTTGCAGAGCAATGCACGCCATTCCCACTGGGATTACCCGGCTTCTCCACACCATAATTAGAGTTTTCATAGTGGCACTGCAATGCTCGACTGCTTTTTGAGGGAATACCCATTGAGGAGCTAGTAACTCTAATCCCAAACTCACCCACAGATTATGCAACTAAACCTTTTTCCAGACTGACATCAGACTTATTATTATGTTCAAAAAAGGTAAAGTACTGTAATGGAAATAGATATTACTGCTCAATGACATCACATGACAAATAAGCCATAGAAAATGGCACAAATAATCCAATAAGATCGTATGCAAAGCTGTGATTTGGATATTTCCTAGAGTAAGAAAGCAAGATGTTAAAGTGATTTCTAACGCCTTATAGAATACTACCAGAATGCTGCTCAGATGCATCTCATACCTTAATTTGTCTGCTCTTTTCTTCTTGGCATTTATTTGTCTGCTGTCATCTCCTATTGCTGCTTTCAAAAACCCCACAGCAATGGAGAAAAAAGCAAACAAAGTATTTTATGAACAACTAAGACACTGAATAATCACTGTTTAAATGATTTCCTTGGTATTAAGCAAAAGTCTGTCTGGAAGACTCGGAAGCTTAACAGTTTAGCAGTACAGCAGACTGTAGTTCCTATTTTGTAAAGGCACATTTTGTGGCCACACCACATTTTTTTAGCTATCTAAGGAGAAACTGAGGTTAGAGGAATAATGACAATTTGTTCTATCTGTGGCAGGAAACACCGATGAAACAATTTGCCAGAAGACAATTACAGGGGTGATGCTAAGTGTCGTTGTCTTGTGAGAGAAGAGATAAGAAAACAAAGGATACATTTTATGGATTTTTTTCTAAGCATTCTTCGCATTCCTCTACCTGTCACTGACAGTGACTTTAGTAGCTCACCAGCATTCCTTTAAGGAGCAAACAGATGGCTGGTATTTAAAAATCTCCACCCTTCTGTGTTTGGATCAGGACCAGGTTCAGTGCTGACACAGTGAGTTACACATTGAGTGAAAAGAATACAACGGTCAACAGGATAATAGGAACAGAAATACTGTTTTCTAACAATACCATTTCTTCTTCGAAAGGCTGTTCTTCTTTAAGCAGTCACAATATTTGACATCAGAAGTTGTTATGTGACAACAGTGAGTTTAGACTTAATTAACATTCAAGTGGTATGACTCTGGGAAATGTCCCTTGTATTGGTCTGCTTTCTCAGTAGACCAAAAAATTATATGAGACTGTGCTATGCCTCATTCACAAATAGTAGGATTGTACCTGGTGAGTAACCCAATCTTTGTATTTACTCATCGGGTAAACCACTACCACTCATTTATCTTACCTCTGCAGATGAGTTACTGACACCAAGAAATAGCAGTTGTATATGGCAAAAATATGTGTATGTTTAATCAGTGACATTTTATGGCATGGGGACATGCTCTTGGATGGCAAAAATTACAAATATAAATGCTGCTTCAAGGCATGACCATTGTCCCCACCTCCCTTTTCTAATTTGGTTGAGCTGAAGTCCCCATTTACAGGGGAATGCTGTTGTGTAGGTCTCCTCTACAGAATACTCCATTCACTCCTCGGTCTGTCCTTTTGGGAATGTTGTAACAAATCAGGAGAAATATATTTATTCTAAAGTAAGCAACTACTTCTGCAATCTCTTTGGACAGCAATGATGGGCTGATATCAAAGACCTTGGGTCCATTCCTTTCTCTAGTAGTTATTAGGTGTACTTGGCAACTATGAAGATCAGACCAGATGCTTTTCCTCTTTCTCTCTGCAGAGGTATTAGACCGAAGGACCCTAACACAGTCTGTGTTCTCTGTACTAGCTGCTTATTATTCTATTGAAAGCAAAACAGGAATTTCTTTTGTCTGTTTCTGTTTTTTGCTCCAGGTTTTGTTGTGTCCCAACCTGCTCAGATCCCCAATTCCTTGATTCTGGGCTGAAGTGAGCTCTACATGGACTGTGCTGAGATTTCAGGCTTCTTCAGACATACAACCTAAAGCTGAGATCTAAGGCTGTAGCACATTTCAAATGAAACAAGGACTTTACATAAATGCAGAGCAACTCAACCTACCTACAATCTTGGTTTGGTACAAGCCAGTTTGTGTCTAGAGGATGTTGCATTTGGTGATGTGTGATTATGCATAAAGTAAAAAAAAAAAAAAAAAAATGTGATAAGTTTGCGCTTATAAGGTCAATAGTATCATATTTACTATTTTTTTAGGTTAAGAATGAAGATGGAGTGGATTAAGAATACTTGGTAGCTGGACTCACTAAGGGATGTTTTCAAGCATCTGATTGATGATTTCTGTGAACCCAGGGCATACATACATCCAGTGGAAAGTTAAATAGCTTATTCACAATTATTCATTTTAATATTGTTCATTTTAAAAATAGATGCAGCTGTCCGTCCAGTTATGTGATAATCACAGAAAATCACTGCCTCTTCTGGCTGTGGCATGACACTTTTTATGTATAAAATTTCAGATGAATAAGTAAACAAAATGTTATGAAATTCTGCATGCCCTATTGAAAAGATGCACTAATACGATATGTGTGAGGAACTAACACTCATACCGATATGTTTTGTATTTGCAAGTGAAGAATTTTTTTACTGTTTTGGTTCATATCAATATGAAATAGAAAACATTGTTATTAAAGGACTCGGATGATTTTAGCATCATTTAATATGAATTTTTACAATATACCTTTGGGCTCATTCCTCTTGTGCTTATTCAGGCAAAAGGGAAACTATAATCAAAATATGTTAAATAAAGGATTATGAAATCAGACCCCCAAATGCTGGTTCATTTTATAAGAAAAACTGAAAAACAAGTCCTGAACACTACAAAATATGGATCAGTTATGCAAGTATGAATTTGAAGAAAGCCTTTTGGTCACCAAAGTAAATATATAATTAGGCAGGTTTTATTTACCCAGGAGATAAGAACAGGTTGAAGAAACTGTTAAAGCTCTGTGGTAACTTAGATAAACTTTTCTGTCTGCTCTCTGTCTGCTTTGGAAATAGTTCTTTATGTAGTGCAGGTAAAGGCACTGCATAACAGCAACTGCAGCTACAGAGGTATGTGGATCAAAAGATAACCTGAAAGGCTTTTTGATCTGCCAAAATCTCACCTAAATTAGATATGCCCCGATTTAGCAATCCATTATACATGAGGTCTTATCGTTTTTCTTGTTGTTCTCAACCTACTGTTTTCCAAGGCAGGTAGATAACATGAACTGACATGGCTATGAAGACTGGTGCAGTTCTCTTGTAACTGGTTTGGTTTCACAATAAATTCTGCAAATTCAGTTTGAGCTCCACTGTGAGATGTACAGGAGCCCTCAACTAAGTAGAGGGATACTCTCGGTTGCTACACCTCTCTAATAAATCAGTGCTTTCCCAGGGCACACAGTTCATCCCAAATGTCATCTTGCACTTAAGATGCTCTTTGAGTCATATGTCCATTGATGACTTGCAATTCAGGCTTTCCTGGTTTTCATTTTTTTTTCCACATTTATAGTTCAAGTTGGCTAGAATGGAGTTTTTTTCATTCTCTCCTACAGAACCTATTTCGGTCAAGCTGTGGGCTACATCTGTGGCTTCCACAATCTTCAGCGACAGAAATAGTGAATATTAATTTCAGTTAACTCAGCCTTTAGTATCTGTGATGTATCTACCTGCTAGTTATTTTAAACTATAAACCAAATGTTATTAAAAACAATCCAGATGGTGGATTCTACTGGATGCAGCCTTCCAGGCAGCAGCAAGAGCACAACTGGGGCATGAGGAAGATGAGCCAGGAGCTGGCAGTGATCACAACACAGGCAGGGTAGTGACGACCCTGACCAGGGCATAGTCCTGCAGTATCAGAGCAGGACCAGGTTGGTTACAGCGACAGGTCCCATGAGCAGTCCCAGACACAGTGAGGAAATGAGCCTATCTGGGGTCCAACCGGTCAGGAACAGTAGGAGGCACGACCAGAAACAGGACTGGAGACAGGGTAAACTACAGTGCAGGTCCAGGCTCCATCCAGTAAGTCAGTCAGCAAGTCAGGAGTGGGACTGGGCTGGGCACAGGCTGCTCTGAACATTCACAGTTCTTAAGAAAAAACAGCCATTTATGCCCTTGTGAGCTAGTTTTGCTCCCCAGCTGATGTCTTTCAACCTACAAACTACCCTTAGAAGTCTCTGACTCTTAGCATGAGTACTCATAGTTCACGCAATGTACATTACTAATCAGTCCTGTGAATGATCAAAAGACATGATCACTGCTTTTTTAAGACCTTTTGTACCACGAACTTGTTCAGCGCTTGATCTGACATGTACAGCTTTCAAATCAGTTCAGAACTAATCAGTATATTCACACACCAGATTGTGATGAGCATCTTCTCTAAACATTTACCACCAGCACAGATGTAAAACAATCTTTCTTTTACCTGTCATGAACTTTCAGCCTTAGATTCACTGTTCTTTGCAGATTAACTTCCCCTGAGATTCTGAACCACCAGCTAGTCGTAGAACTATTATAATATCCTACGCCAACTTAACTTCCTTTAATCTCAGCATCTGAGATTGCTGACATCTTGATGGACTAACAATACAACCATTTTTGGCCCCAGGCATGATGTCTTAAAATAGTATGACCATCTCCTGTTTTCTGGCTGGCTTCAGTAGCATATTCAGGCAATCCATTACACAACTAAGTTCCAAATCCAATTTGTTCTTTAATAAAGTGTTCTACTGCTACCCATCAATATTGTATCTGGTGACTTTCCAGGGACAATAAAAACCTATAGTAAGGTCCTTGGTGGATAACAGGAAATATCTAACAGCACTCAAGTGTTCCTAGAAGTGAAACAGGAGAGAACAGAATCTTTAGAAACTGAAAGAGAGAGATGTACATCAAGGTACAAAACACAGAGAAGAACTAAAATGCTTAAGCATTTGTCTATTAGTTCATGTTTCCAATGTTAAAACAAAAATGGGAATTAAACCCAACAATAGTAAAAGAGAGAGAAGATGGTAAAGTAAGGAGATTTTTTTCCTCAGTACTTCTAAATGTTTCTAAAGATAATTTATGTTTCTAGTCCGCAAATTATGCTTGGAAAGCTGCACTTATTTGAATCAGTAGACTGTAACTGCAAATGCAGCTGTTGAAAACTGAATTGTTTATTCTATTGCTGTCCTTTGCTGGCTGTGACCAGATGCAACCAGCTGTTAACCAGTTGCTTCCCTTTGCTCATCTCCTGGCAACATGATGATCAACAAGTCTTACAGAATGGTTATAACTAACTAGGAATAGGAAAAAGTTTAGACATTTACCTCCAATCTAATGATATAGTGATGTAGAATTTATTTATTTAAGATTATGAATCTGTTCATAGATTGATTTTAGTATGACTAAATTTGTATTTAAAGTTATACTATGCTTAAAAATGAGCTTAAACACATGCTTAACTAAGCATCTGCAAAAGCAAAACACAGGCAAAAGATACAGACAGCATGTTTTGGTGTATAGTCTTGCAGTAAATACTTTAGGATATGACCAAAAACGTTCAAGGCTTTGATTACATTCCCATAGGTAATGCAATGTTTGTTCCTCTGTTCTCTTCCATATTGCACACAACTGAGTTTCCCTGGCCCATATTTAACATGCACACCATTTAAACACTGTATTATTATGGGTTCCTTCTATTTCAATACCATGATAGCACCTCAGAAATTTACAAAAGGTAATGAATTTATCTCACATCCCTTTCAGAGAGTAAGAATTATAATTCCCTCTTCTTATGGAAGAATGTCAAAACAATCAAAAAATCATTAATTCTGAATGTTCATTTTGTTACATGTGCACCCTATCTTTTTCTATCTCTTTTTACATGGAACAAGTACAGACTCCAGTTACAGCTGCAGTGCTTAGTTTTGGTTTGTTTGTTTTTTTAAGTCTAGGCCCAAAAATATAGTGGCACCTTGAAAATAAAGAACATGTAAATCCCCCCTAACTTTGAAAATCTGATTAAAAGGGATTTACCAAGATGAAAGAGGACTGGCATAAAATTAATTTTTTGCAGGGCATTTTCTTACTTACTTGATCTTAAGATCTTTCTCTTCCAGCAGTATTCTGCCTATTTCAACTTCTGCAATAATTCTGAACAACATTTTGAATTTTATAACACTGATGCTGGTCCTGGAGGAGGACATCCTTTGCACTGTGTAAGCCTGAGACTCAAGTAAAAATAGGGTGCGCTGCCATCAAGAGAGACCTTGACATAAACAGACAACAGCTGAACCAGGAATGAACAGTTATTTTTAAACATGAAGTTTCCTTGCAAATTTAATGTTCCATCATCTAAGATGGATTTTGGGGCATAACAAGAGATCAAATGCTCAATTATCATTCAACACATGTAGGTTATTGCTTGGAGGAACTGCAGTTACTACAAATAAAACATGTGAATGCAAGCAGAATAATGGATTCTGGACCATCTGAGGAACTCCAGAGATAATTCTGTATGACCCCTTCTCAACTTACACTTCATGGTGAGGTAATTTGCTTGTGCAAATTAAACTTAGATATCACTATTTTATTAATAGTGTATCTGTATTTATTAATGTTTTCACTGATTCATGAAAGAATTATGAACAAAAGACCTTGTCTCAGAAATTACAAATATGGCTTTCAAAGGAGCTCTTATCTTTCAAACTCAAACTAGTTTGACTATCAGTGAAGAAGGCTGACTCTCTGCAATCATTAATGATTTCAAACCAACCAAAAGCATATCAAATCTCTCCTTCCTGAACAAGCTCATTCAGAAGCTAGCCAAAACCTGTAAATGTTCATCTCAGCGAAGCTAAAAAAGAAGACCTGACATTTGCTGGATTTGTACCAAGATCCAGAACTGAACATACCTTAGTAGTGCTGGAAATGGTCTACTACAAATGCGCAGGAAGCAGACACGCAGGTGTTATTTTGGACCTCTTTCCAGCCGAACTTTGCCAAGCATAAAATCTTGTCTTCTTAAGAAGAAATAGTATGATACCACCACTATGTGTATGAGGCTCTTGCTCTTCTCTAGAATGACATACCCACTCATAGTGGTAGGGAAATCTCTCTATTGCTAGAATCACAGCTTTCTCTGCTTGTTGAAGCATTTTACAAATTCATTGTCAGCAACAAGTGGATCAAAAACAGCTGTAACTTTTCCTCTATACCATTTGACTATCTCATTATTATCAACACAGCCCAGCACTTAAATAAAATCTGTTGACAGGTAAAGAACAGCAGACTGAACCAAACCTCAGAAAAGGTATAATGATACCTTTGAAAGTGGTATAATGATAAAAAGCATTTAATTTCAATGGAAAACATTTCAAGAGTTTATAGCTAAGTTAGAGGGGGTTTAATGATAATATATATGCCCTATTAACCAACTGAATCCGCACCATGAGTAATCCTTGCTTTCATCTCAGATTGGCCAAGATGATATTTTTTCAGGTGATTCTAAGCTACTTCTGTCATTTCACTACCCATCACAAAACCCAGGCATCTTATGAGGGGTTTTTTGTGGGTTTTCTTTCTCTCTCTCTGATCACAGGAAGCATGAGCATGGGCTCAAGTTTACTATGCTCTGTAGCATTATGAATCTACCTGCAGGTCATTTCCAGCATCTTAAGGTTTGGAAGCTCTGACCTAGTCCTAATGACACCAAAAAAAGTACATCAGCATTCAGTGAACTCCAGCGAGAGAAGATTTTTTACGTTTTCAAAACCAACACCGGTGAGCTCACAAATATGTTAGTATTTTAAAGTCTAATTTCAGAAATCTACAACTGACTTATGATGTCTAGATGTTTAGAAGCAGCAACTGTGATGTGGCAATTCTTGTTCCACATTTGTATCATTTTTAGCTGCTTTCATTTAGACTCCACTTTCGCAACTCACTTGCAATGAGCAAGGGGTCTCCATGCCTCTCCAGACTGGTTCCTACAGAACCCTCTTCTGATTCCTACAGAGTACAGTGTAAAGTCGTGGTCTCTTTTTTACTTTTTTAATCCAAGGCAATCTATATTCAAGACATTCTATTTCCTGGGTGGATGAAGAATGTGAGTAGCAAGTATGCTCTGATACAGTGAATTCTCACAACAAGGACAACACTTATTTCTATAGTGTTATAGTCTTATTTCTGTTCTGTTAGGATTTCCAAGAAGACAAACCTAATGCAGTCAAACTCCTTCAGGAAGTAATTTCTCAATATTCCTATACAGTACTTTTTCTGCTGTCTTCTATAGTATAAATATAAACCAAATATATATGAAAGATAAATATATCCCTAAACCTTACCAAAACAGAACATTTCACTGTACATGAATTTTCTCAGTGCAGAATTTCAGTTTCCAAACCCAGTCAAAAGCCACTTCAGAGACTGTAGAAATTGTATCCCAGCAGTATTATGAACTTTCACATGAAATTTCATGATACTTCATAATCTGCTTAAACTTCATGCTTCTGACAACCTGTGACTATATGAAAAATCTCTGCATCAGTTTCTCAATCTCATAATGGTGATGGGAAACTCCGAAAGCACACCTCAAAGAATAAAATTGGTGGGCAAATAAAAAACAGCCTGAGCTATATTTTAATGATTTTAGGGTATCTCAGGACCATGTTGGGACTTGATTCATATTTTAGGATCTGGCATTACCAACAGTGATATTCCTCTACATGGCACTTAAGATAACTGCTTTCATCTCCATCCTACTTTTATAATCCAATGCCAAAGAACAATGTTATTCTTCTGCATCTGGCATTTGTAAGCTTCATTGTTGGGACATATACTGATGAAACAATTCTTCATCTTCTAAAGCAAATGCTTTTTCTAAAGATTCAGAAGCCATGCTATTAATTTCCTAATTTCTTTTTAGTACACCCATAAAGAAAGATTTCTATATGTCTGCAACTACTCATACAAGAAGAGGCCATGAAACATGATAATGAGAGCTAATAAAATATAAAAGCAAAGCTTTGCTTTCCTGTTGCTTTGCATACACAGTAATAAAACCACTTCCCTGGTAGGATATAAAGTTAACATCTTTATCTAAATTGCTTCAGCACTTGTGCTTACAAATGGTATGGTATTAAGCCTAAAGGAACATAAACATTATTTTATGGCATAATATACCCTTAGTATAGAAATACTGGTCACTATTCAAGAAAGAGGCTCTTTAAAACACTTTCGAAGACTATGTTTCCCATTTGGCTGATAAGATAGGAGATCCCAGGGAGCGTTGTCACATACAAAAAGTCTGGGCTGATAAGCCCACAGGACACACATTTAATCCTCAGGAGGCAGAAAGAAAAACTAAGAGAGCAATACTGAAAGGCAAAAGGCAAGAAACAGCTGGCTTTAAATTAATACCTATTTAAATGGTGTAGATGGAGATAGGCCAACCTTTAAAGTAGAGGAAACCTATTCTTACCATATCGCTAATTACTGAACTTTGCAAACACCATTAGGCATATCTGCTTAAGCAAAAAGGAATCATACATTAGTTCTTTAACACAGCAGATCATACTACAGTTGTATTTCAGGGTGGGATGTCACCATTATGAACCTTCTAAGCTATAAAGCTCTACAAGGTACTTGTGAAAAAGAACAAGCACTCTAACAGAGGAGGAATTTCAATCTGACTGTACCAAGAATGCAACTCAACAAGGGCGCTGTTGTTAATTATTACAGAATCACCATATAGCAATGGAACTGTATTCCCTCCTGCAGTGCCTTTCTTACCCTTTGTAGGGAAGAAGAAGGCAGGGTACAAGCTGCATAGGATGCATAAAAATGGCCGCAACAAAGCAGTTCTAAATTGGTTTCCAACTTTCGCTTCAAAGTGTTCAAGGGGTAGCTAATGTTGCATAACTCTCAGATTCTGCATGGCGGTCTAGCAAATGAAACAACTGCAGTTACTTGAATCTTGAGTTATACTTTCACATTTGCATTCCTTCGCTTGGGAATCAGAATCTGAATCACGCTCCTTGACCATGACTGCTCACCTAAACATACTGTCCTGCCAAAGAACATTCTGGCTTGCTTATGGTTTGAATGTACATTCTTCCAGTATTTGAAGTAATGTCTCTTCACGAGAGAAGATGCTGGATGTAGCAGTTTAGCCAAACTCCAAATAATTACTACTTCTTTGAACTGCAGCAATTCTTAGAAATTCCACCTGATATCAACCACATTGTGCTATGCACTTTACAGACACACTAAAGTTTAGGACAGCACTGGAGAGTCACAGTGAAAGTGAGACACAGAAGGAGTAATTTGATCAAGGCTGCTCAACAAAGCTCTGGCAAAATTTACAGGCAAAGCTAGATATCCTAATATAAAATTTAAACATTAGAGCATAAAACATAATAAACACTTTTGAAAACAAAAAAAGAAAAAAATCCCCAAACTTTCAGACACAATAATTAAAGAAAAAAATATTCTTTTTAGAATAAAAGATTAAGTGTTTTCTTTTCCAGTGACAGAATCCAGAATCCTTTTAACTAATTTGTTGAGGAAATATGCCACAGTGGAATTTAGTATGACTGATTAAACCATGTTAATACATTTTCCAGCTTTGGGTCCCCAGTCCCATTGCCCCATCTATGACCTTTCTAACTTACGAATTACATTACTTGTTCTACTAACAAGCATCCATCCATGCTACAGGATATCACGGCTGAATAGAAATTATCTGAAGTGCAAGCACAAACCAAAGAGTACATGACATTATGAAGCATACATGTGCATGTGTATTTGGTGAATATCCTATCTCTGATGATATCACTGCTGCTATATAAAATCCTGATTTTTAGAGGATTTATTCCTCTCATTTTGACTAAGTATAACCTGTAAATCAACCCTGCACATATCACAATCCCAGGATCTTCCAATGCAAAAGTTCTGTGTAGGGGAAAACAGCAGCTGGGAAAATCATTTACAAGTTATTTGTATGGAGAACTTTTTATGTTACTTCTCAATTTCGTTTCTTCTCATATGTATCTCACTACCACAAAACCACACATACATGACAAATGCAAGGTATACACATTCTGCTTGGTGAGTGTTTTCATGACTTTCCTTGGAACAGTTACTAATTGTCTGACCAATTCACCCCCAAGATCTGTCTCTTGGAGGATGGTGAGCTGAGCATCTGATGCTGAAAGTATTAACCTTCCTTCTTCAGGCTGATACTCATTCGTAAGCTCCAATTTAGAGTCTACAGGACAGAAATAGTAGCAACAGACTGGAAAATTAGTCTGTGCAGCTGCATCGTGAATCTCTTTATAAGATTCAAGCCTCAGGTACCAACCCAGCAAAACATGTAACCACTAAAAGATATCTAAACCTGTGAGAACGAGCAGCACAAAAGCAACACAGATTTTCTTAAAAAAAATAATGTAATCTAATTCTAATTGAAGCCTGCCCAGTCTTCCTGAACTAAACATGGCTTTCCTAATAATATACACTGAGAAAAATGTATTTCTCTTCTCAGTGTCCTGTATCTCATACCTTTGTTATCCCTTGATCACTTGCTCCTGCCTTTCATTTCTAAAGACCTTGTAAAGTCGCACCACCCCAGCAAGAAGGCTACAAGCTGCCTTTAGTATCCAAGAAAACTGAGAAAATGGGGTTCTCTCTTGACCCCCTGTGGTAGTAGTTGCATTCATCACCAAAATTTAGAGGAAATTATTCTCATTCTCACTCGTTTTAAGGCCCTTTTAAGGCTAAAGCTGTGTGAGCTGATTCAGTGCAAAAAAAGGTTCATTAACACTGATAATGTCTGGCCAGTGTTAGTGTAAGGTTTTGTTTGCCCTTTCACTATCATTTCTACTGCAGCACCTTCTGTTTCCTTCCTCAGATTAAGGCAATTTTTAGCTATTTATGCACAGATAGTGCAATTTAGCACTATCCTTTCTCATTCTTATTGCTAAGGGCAAATTATACCAAAGAGGGCGTGGGGGTGGAATTTACTTTTTTCTTTCCCATCGCATTTATTTTGCATTACATCAAGCTATTCTGGGGAAAAAAAAAGAAAAAAAATATGAAAAAAAAAAGAAGTAGAATTTCTACTGTAAAATGTCTGTGGTAACAAGAGGGTTTTTTCATTCAAAATATAAATGTTGGTAGTATCAACATCTGGAGGACTGTAGCCTTAGGCACCTTTACAAGAAGCAAGAGATTTGGACAGGATACATTCAATCTTGCTTTAATGGTATGATGTTCTGCCAAGATAAACTTCTAAGCTTTGACATATTTTATTTTGAAAAATGTTATCGTCAGGTGTAAAGGAAATTCCTCTTCACTGAGGAGAGTTTTGTAGCAGTGTATCTGATGACATAATTACTATGTGACTACATATTTCATGAACATCTTTCTTGACCAGAATAAACAAGAAGCAACAAACATTCTTTCTGATGACAATCCCCTACACCAGTAGATTCCTACTAAGAGCTCTGTAAGTGAAGTATTTCCCATCAGCATGCTGAACTTTAAATCCATTGCTCCTAACTAAAGTAAGTCAGCTGCTCAAAAGCTTCTTACACCAAGTCTCTCTGCCTTCAGCCTTACTCAAAACCTCAAGTTCTCACCACGTTCCAAAGCCTTCACTTTTGCCATGCCTCGCTTCCCACTTTGATTAAAAAACAGTTGCCTCCTCCTGCTGTGACCGCTCTGATGATATGGGTGCCAATTTTCTCTCCCAAATTGTTGTTATGCACACCCTTATGGACCGCTCAAAACTGATGCAGACACTGCTCAGGCTTCTGTGTCCATCTTTTTCTACTTGATTCAGTTGCAACTTTGATGAGACTTCAGAAAATCTAAAATGAGGTTGCACTCACCACTGTACCCTGCATGGAGCTCTAATGGCAGAATATAAAGGTCACATCTGGGAGAAGCAAACGCGTAATATAGACTTACATGTTTACCTTATGAGCCTTTAACCACCAAGCAAACATCTCTATGAAGGAGTGGGAAAAAAAGATGTGAAATTCAAGTAAAATTATAGGAAGCATACAGCTCACACAGCACCAAAGTTTCCAAAAGGCAACAACTAAATTCAGTTCTGCAATGCCTAACTACTACATACATCCTCAAATTGGGATAGCTGCTGCTGTATACTGCTACTCGGGGCAAACATCTGCTTCCAAAGATACCTAAAATCACTTTTCTTAGGACTTTGGAGCTCTCTGCTTCAGACAGCTTATAGTACAGGAGCATGCTTCAAGTGAATAATACTGGGATGATTGTGGAAAATATTCTCAGCTGGTTTAAATCAGTAGAAGTACACTGAAATCAACCAGCTAAAAGTCAGTGACGATGATGTCAATTAAAATCTTAGAAACATGTTCAAGTAGCAATATTTTGTAGTAAATCCATCACAAATATTAATAAAGACCCCCATTTTCTTGGACTAAAGAAAAATTGGACATTTCACTGATGATCACATTGCAGCACCCCCAATCCTGTATACTCAGCAGCAGCTATTCCTGGGATGTCATTCCAAAATCTGCTCTTCAGCTAGTCAGACACATAGCTTCCATTTTCTCGGGTCATCCTTATCTCCATTATCCACATGCATCACAGAGGTAAAAAGTCATATCTTTTATATCTAACTCAGTTTGCACTTTTTCATTGTAGCATTAATGTAACCTGAGTATTTCCCAGAAGAAATATTTGTCATTATAACACAGGGCTCAATTCATTCACTAAAGGAAAACTTTGCAGAGCTCCTGGAAGTGGCCAGCTTCGGATAACAAGACCATAGGATTAAATACAGGTTTAGACTTCTTTTTTTAATCTTTCCCTTTATCTCCACCCAAATCCCCAGTCCCTTTTGGCTGCTGTCACTACAGCACTTCAGATTCTGGCACAGAACCAGTAAAGCAGGTATTTCAAGAGATGGCAAATCAACTTATTCAATGCTTTCCCTTGCTTCCTTTCTCAGAGGTCGAATATGTTTTCAAACCAGTAAAAGAAGTGAAAGTTCTTTCAAGTTTCACTTCTCACAAGGCAGGACAAGCAGAGGGGGGTTTTCCAATATGCACTGCTAACGACATGCAAGTCTCAGAAGAGCCTCTTTTCTTCTCTGAGCCATGGGATATGCACAAAGGCTTACTCATTATCTTTTCATATTTTCTCCAAAATGCCAGATACAGGGCTATCAGCATAATGGGACAAGGAATGTACACATACATCATGTTTCATTATCCACCTTTATTTTTAACTCAGATTCCCAAGCCAGCTCCAACAAAAAATGCCAGCATTTCTGTGTCTATGGGAACTCTCTCAGTGGTAATTTCTTGAGAACAAGCTTGCACACATAACACAGTCTTAACATGTAGTTACTCTCTTTTTATAATAACATCCCAATTCCAAAGAGGTTGAAACATATATTTTTGTAAATATATTTAAAACCCTTGTATTCACATTACAACTAACAAATATATGACTGCAATGGCACTATTCACAGACCAGGCAGAAACGTCATTGCATCTCAGAAAGGAGGTGCAGAAACAGAGCACACATTTTTATAACCCTGTTAAACAGTGACACATTTTTCTACATAATTACCCTGACTTCAGTTCAAATACAAAAGCAATACAATCAGAGTAACACAGCAAGATGTGTATACAACCACCCTGCAGCTGGCCAAGACAGATTCATCTATTTGTCAAAAGACTAATCACCCCTTCAGCATTTCACTGTAGCATCCCAAATTTACCTTTCATTCTTTACAGCAGTTGCTGCCCAACACTCAGCACTTATTTTCAAACATGATGATATGCTATGAGAAGCAGTTTCAATTGCTATTTATATGCTTCATTAGCTATTTTGGGAAGTTAACGTAAGATATGGGTGAGAAGGGGAAAAATATTAGCATCACCACAACGGATATTGGATTGCTTGTCCAAATTAGTCTTAAAAAAAAGGACTTCATGAAAGTGATGCTTTACTCAAAGAAAAGCAGCCACAAGCAATACAGAGCAGCTGGAGGTACCTCTATGGCAGGAGGTAAGATTAAATCATACAATGAGCATTATTCATAAGGCATTATTCATCTCATCTTAAAGCAGACATCTAAAGAAAGTCAAATAGATTATGGTGAGTGCCCTCCATTGACTAGAAAGGCAGCCTGTAATGACTACCTTGGATGTACATGTCTGCACTGTTGCCATCCCTTAAGGTGAAATGAATTCCTCTGTTTCATTCCAGTATTTAGCTTTAGTTTCTACATAGCAGAGCAATTCTGCCTTCGTTGCAGAATATTGTTCCCTCATCACATCAGGAGAAACATACCACAAACCAAAAACCTAGTAGGTTTCTACTAGCTTAATTAGTTACACTGAGTTTTTCTGAAGTTCTGAAAACACTGCACAGAGGTGTTAACCATCAGTACCCCTGCTTTACAAGTGAGGAAAATTGAAAGTTAACATGAAACTTAACATGACCTTGCCCATGCTCTGCTACAGGTCAAAGGGTTGAACTAAATCTAGAGTTAAAACCCCAGGACATACTCTTCCATATGTTTCATCCTACCTTGGAATTTCCAACTCTGCTACATACTATTCGACAAATTCATAGATCTGAAAGGTAAGTATGAAGATTAGTAAGACAAATAAAGTATACAGGGAACAAGATTAAACATCTATTTTCTTTTAAAAGCTTAAGATAAACAGTACCCCAGTTTATCACACGGTGCATCCACACAGCACACTGGAGCATGATGCAGTTGTCTGGCTGTTATTGGTCAAGCTAGTGCCAGAATGAAACATACTACAGTAGTTTCAAAATGACATTGAGACCACGTTGTTTGCCTTATGAAGGGAAAAATCTTACTATTCTGAGCAGTTGGCCAGGCAAATATAGTTTATACATCTTTTAGTACATGAGCTATCAACAGTGAAGTGTGCTGTGTATATTTATCAGCCCAGTCTAGGAGATTGGGGATGGTCTTCATGCTCTACTGCCCCATGTAGACACAGTCTAAATTCTGTGTTAGAGCAGCTTATGAAAATAATATTGCAGAGCATCCTATAAGAAAAAAGTTAGACAACGATTCAATGTCTTTTTTTTTTTTTTTTGAAACAGATACAGTTTTAAACATTTATTATAGAGTAAGTTGGAGTATAAAAACACACTTGTACACATACACACACACACGTATACATCAGCATATATACAGATACATGCTTCTATATAAATACAATACTTTTCTCCCACTGATATGTTTACCTGTATTCACTTTGTTGCTACTTCTTGTAATACATTAAACTATCAAAGCATGGTTGTTTCCTAATTGGTTATAAAAGAATCATTTCAGTAATATATTTTTCAGAGTAGACAGAAAACTAGTCTTCAACATCATGATGAACTGCATGGAGGATGCCTTCCAACCTTCTATCTGTACTGCTATCCTGCCAACAGCAAGTACTCACCAGTAAGCTGAAACCCTGGCACGCAAACATGATTTTCTACTCTGATTAATGCTGATCTAGCTGCCTGCACCCAGAACACAAGTCAAAGGAGTGGGAATACCAGCACAGTACTAGTATGTTTGAGGCAATGATCTTGCCAAAACACTACATATTTAGAACTCTGGAACTGATGTAATGAAAATTGTTGTTAGAAGACATGGGTAATGTCAGGATAGAAACAAAACATAATAAATTTTCACCATTATTTTCTTCCTTTAATATAGATTTCATCTATGACATAATATACATTTCTGTATTCCTTTGCTAATGTGGCCCATCTATTGTAAACTTCAGTATTATACAGAATTACATTCACAGATATTACGAACATTTCAGTTCTGTTAAACAGAAATTGTTCTTAGCAATGAAATTATGTTACTGGAAAACAAATATATGTATCACCAGTACAGAAAACCTCTAGCTAAACCTCAAAACTGTAATGGCTCATAAATATTAAATTACTGATGAAAAACATTTACTATGTAAAGTCTGATCACATGAACATAGCTCCGCACTACCAAACCAGGATGACAGTTCTGGATATTTCAGTTAACAGTAAGACAAGGAAGTCCCTCCTATACAAGTATCAAAAGAGAAATTAACAGTCACACTGTTAAACACTAAATATGTTTTTCATTTTCCTCAGCTCAAAGTTAAACAGCAACATTTTTAAACTCCTTTAATTAAGGGGTGAAAGGACATTCTGTCTTTAACTGCTTCTTCTACCTTGACGTTTCAAGTTACCCAAATCCAAAGTCACTAAAGACCACCAAACAATTCATTCTGATAAAAGCAAAACCAAAACAGGTGAGAAGTTTTAAAGAAAAATTGTTTTGTTATGATGCTTTATAATATCCTTCAGCCAAAACTGCCTGGAAAGTTTTCTTCTCTCATTCATACCCTCTCTGGGTGGCTGCAAGACTAACATGATGTCTTATCTCCTGTCTTGTATCATCTTTTTTCTGACTGCACTTTGGCTTGCCACATACTGGATGTTTCTTGTTCAGGTTTTCTCTCATTTTTTTCCCTGCCACTCTAGGTACCGAGGAGTGACACAGCAGAACTGCTATGAAAGACACGTTTAGAGGAAAGGTGGCAGGTCTAAATCTTACAGTATGTGTTCAGATTCTTCAGCAGTATGCAGCAACACAATCTTTAAGACGCATGGACAGCCAAGGCCAAAGTTACAATACTGATGAGCCCTAAAACATTCAAAGCAGAACACTGCAAGCAATAGGAATACAATGTTAAATATGATCACTTTAATAAAAGGTTTATTATTCATTGCAGAGAAAAAATATTAGTAAACCACATTTGCTGTGACACTTGCTTCTAAAACTCCCTGCTTCTGAAAGTCTGTAATCTGCCAAACAATTTTACAATCATTATGTACAGTGATCAGAATGAGGCACCTCCTTCAGCCTCCTATTGATCATGGATCACTTCAAAGAAATTTTTTGACTTACAGACTGTGGTTCATATTTTTTTTGCATTTGCCTGGAAAAACATATGAATATGTTAAACATATGAATATATTGTAGAAGTTGCCAAAACAGATGCAAACCTGGGTCCGTTGAGTCTGGTTTCTCATCTCTAGCAATCATTTCTTTATCGAGAGGCAAACAACTTTGTCAAGGCTTGGTTGTTTGTGATTTGGCAAGGGGGCCGAGAAGTCCATGAAAATTAGCTGCAGTGACATTAAGGGGGACAGCCAGCTCTCTCTGGGAAGCATGCAAATGAAAGAGGAAATGGTAAGACATTGAAAGACTGTGGCACAGCCCTTCATACAGCTCTACCTACATCCAGAGATACATCAGTAAATACTGACACATAAATACAGACACATAAACAAAACTTCAACATGCTGATTTACTAAAGC
>NW_009931099.1:31565-37128 GCF_000696875.1 Nestor notabilis
TAATAAAACCATCAAAACTCCATAAAGGCCTTTAGTGTGTCTGAAGATATTTCCACTACTGCAATAAGTGTTAAGCATTTCCTTTGCTGTTAACAGTTCTTATGGCAAAGCTTTGAATAATGTCCCACAGGTTATCAGTAAAGGCTCTATCTGTTGTACATAAAATAAGAACAAACTAAACAATCCAGAAAACTACTTTCAAGTTGTGGCCCAGGACTAAAGCTGGAATCATGACAGGACAGATCTGTTGCTGGTCTCATCTGGCACAGTCCCAATGGAAGGAAGTCGTATCAATTGACACCAGCTGAGAATATAGTTTGATGCATCCCCTTATTCACTCACTTCAGTCTGTATTTTTCTTTTTTTTCCCTTTTATGTTCTAGTCACCAACACCATTCTAGCCAGTCACTAACAGTCCTTAAAGGCTAATCTTCCTGTTAGCTTGCATTTAAAAATGAATCTCAGATGCAGGAAATGAAAGACTTCCTCTCAAACATAAAGCAGATTCCAACTGAAAACTAAAGAATTCACACTTCAAACCACTCTTCGAGGATGTCTTTCTCTATTGGTAACATTTGGAGATGTCTGAAAGGGAGCTAATGAAGACAGGTTTATGTAACTGGTTATAATTTTACCTTCCCAACTGCACATTTCACATTTGCCTCAGTGAATTATCTGGTAAAATATTTCACAATAATGAAGTCTTTAAAAGGCTTTGTAACAGGTGAAGTATTTTGAGCTAAAGTTTCAAAAACAGTAAAGTGAGCTTGCATAAAAATGCACAAATGGCTAATCGCTTAAAAAAAAAAGTTAAAACATTTAAGCACATACAAACATACAATGTTGTAATGCCTTAAACCACTAAATGATTGACTATATGATGACAAAGCAGAGGGAGACAGGTAGAAAAGGAACTGAGTAAGAATCAGGGGCAAACTATGTAAGCAGCCTATTTTACAAGCTGTGTGAACAACCCCAAAGATCTTCCAGTGTTCACTGCCTGATATTTTTTCCTGTGGCATTAAAAAGATTTTAACTAAGCTAAGTGGGATTAAACTAATTGAGATCAACAAGTCTTCTTGTCAAAGTGGTGGTGTGGCATTATCCCTCACCACTGTGAGGACAAAAACTTACCTGAGGAAGCTGTCAGACCTCACCAGTCCTCTTCCCACCTGCCTGTTACCTGCAGAGGTTCAGGAGAAGCAGGAAGCTGCCCTTCACTGTCGTTAACTCCCTTCTGTGCTTACAAACTGCAAAATGTAAGGATGACTCTCCTGGGCTTCACTAAATTAATTTTCCAAAGTTTTCCCTAGCTTTAACAAGCAGTGGAGTCAGTATTGACTGAATAGGCCCAAACCCTTGACTTACAAAGAAAAACTGAAGAACTGTGGTGGGATTATTTTATAAAGACATCCAACGAGATCTACCATAGTGGCTGTGGCTGAAGGACACAGTATAAATCTGCATCATTTATACCTTCAGAATTACTGATAGATGACAGTTACTGTTTATTTGCAGCATGGTAATACAGATAACAGTCTCAGTGTGCTGAAGAGGGCTTTGAGCAACCAGGTCTAGTGGAAAGTGTTCCAACTCAAACCATTCTGTAATATTTCACTGGCCTACTCACCTGTTACAGAAAAAATATTTTGCCAGAGCCGTTGTCCTGAAATGCACATGCATATCAAATGTGTTCATTGTGACACAGCTATTTGTAAAAACAGGAACATAATACATGAACGACCCAACTCTACTGTTATGTCACTGATGCTGTATGTCACTAAGCAGCAGAAACTTCTGCAATGATTAAATTCAGGAAAGTTATACCTTTCTACTTATAAAGTAATACTTGCAAGAATGATCATAGAATCATAGAATAGTTAGGGTTGGAAAGAACCTTAAGATCATCTAGTTCCAACCCCCCTGCCATGAGCAGGGACATCACACACTAAACTATGTCGCCCAAGGCTCTGTACAACCTCGCCTTGAACACCTCCAGGGTTGGAGCATTCACAACTTCCTTGGGCAACCATAAGCATGATAAATGCTTATAAGTGACTTTACAATTAGGATATTTCTCCATGCACTATGTATACATTTAGGAGGAAGAAATTACTGTAATAATATGTGGGGGTTACAATATTGTACAAGCAAATTTACCTACAGGTTTTATATTAATGTTTCCTGTGGCAGACTAAGAGGAGTAGTGAGGTGTTTTTCTCTATAATAAAAGAAAATATTTGAATGATGAAATTTAATAAATTCATAATTTTTAAATTCAGGAACTTTATTTCCTCTTGGCCTAGTTGCCCAAGGAAAACAAGTACATTCAACAGAGTTATTGGTTATTCCCTGGAATTACTTTTGACCTCACTAGCCAGTTTTAAAACCAAACTTGACTGAGGGGGAAAGATCTAAAAATCCTAAAACTCTTACAGTTTTCTTTAAAATTGGAAACTGGAGAGAGAAAAGAGATCTTATTAATATTTCAACCAATGAATGTTAATAAACTCATACTTAATTAAATCAAGAATGCTCTTAAAAGAGACATCAGAAACCAGGCTCTCAAAAATCCTCATTTCTATTACACTTCACTCAGTGGTTTTATCTGTAACTTTTTGAAGTTCTTGTCATTTTGTTTTGTTTTGCTTTAGAATACAACTGTAAGATACCAAATGCTTAGATGTTTATCTAGCCATACATAGGGTTTGAAAAATCTGTTGCAAGTAGGATGTTTTCCTGAGCAACTGCTATCAGCTTCTGCCAAATCTAAAAAATACATTTCTAGTCCCTTCTGGTTTTAATGAATATCTTCCAATGCTCTCTGAGCAGCTAGAAAAGAGGCTGAGGGAGAAAACTAGTACACAAATGTCGGTCTGATCAATAGCTTTTGAAGAAACCAAATGTACACAAAAGGCACAGAAGGAAGAAAGCTCTTTTTCTACTGAAAGATGGTTTCTGATATATCTAGGAACACTCAAAGGTGGAGTGTCCAGCCAGTTACCCAGTTAAGAGGCTGCACTATTCTTTCATCTTAGTGGATGATGAAGACACACTCTGCCAGAGCTTGTGGGAAAGCAATTGCTACCTCAGACTGTTACGGTCAGTGTACTGGGGAAATCTGCTTCAATTTCCATGTGTGACACTGGGCAAGTCTGTTACCCTGTCCCAGCTGAATGAGGGTAAAAGTAATACCACGCTACCTTCAGGGAGAGTGTCAAGAGAAATATTTCAGATGATTCACACTCAACAGCTACACAGCAGTGAACAGTACAGCTACCTAAGAAGTTTAATGAAAGGTATGTTTCAATAATCTGCTGCTCTGAATCTGGCAGCTTTTGTAACTGATGTTAACTTTAACAGCTACCTCCAAATATTTAATCCACCTGAAAATGTTACTACTGCTAACAGGTAGCATATCAGGTCCCCGTTTAAGACAAAGAAATAAAAATCCCAGGTCTGTGAGTCCTTTTCAGCCCTACACAGAAGGTTTCACATGTTGTTTCTGCTGGTTGAGACAGAACAGCGATAAATCATCCCAATTCTGTCATGCTTTTGCCAAGCCCACTCAGAACATGCACCTCCTCCTTGTCCGATTATGGAAACCCTTTATAAACCTTTTTTACAATTTAACATGAAGTCGTGAGAATATATACATTACTTCTGACTAGCAAAGAAAACTCAAAAATGTACTAAGGTTTGAGTGCCTCTGAGGAAGACAACTGCACATGTATCAAGTAATACTGTCTTGTTTCTTTTGATCTTGGTAGTTGCAGTCTGTAAGGGCAAAAGAGAGATATGTGTGGCCACAGAAATTTGCCTTACACAGCATTCCTTAATGAATCAATAATGATGAAAGGGAAAAAGTTCACTAGCCCTGAACACCAGTAACTCACCCATGTATTATGTCCAGGTGTGTATATCTAAGCTCTCAGCACAGTTTTGTCAGGCTCATTGTTAGGCCAAATTAAAAAACACAGGATCTACTTAGACTTTCACCAGTGTATATACACAAGTATCTTTTAACCTTTTATACATCTTTTTCCTACCTTTCCAGACAGCAAATTCTTAACAATGCCTTAAAATATTTACTACAAAACTGGTGTATATTGGGACCCAGTTATATATGTTATGTATTAGCACATCTTAATTCCCAATTTTTTTCAGTGAAAAGACATAATAATAAATTCACAATAACGCCAAGTAATTTCAAGTTTCCATTTGCCTTGAGGCTTCTTGGTATATATCATTCCAGGGACAGAAGGGATCAGAGAAAAGAAAAGCAAATGTTGATAAAATAGCCCGAAGTGTCAGCACAAAGATTGGTGCAGTCCTGCCAAAGCTTTGCACAGTGTTTTCTATGTCTTGCTTAACCATACAAGACGAAGCAATAGATCTGGGGGTTTAACAAATCTTTTTACCTAAACAGAGTTAGTGCTCATAAACAGCAATGTTTCTCAACATACTTCATTCCATTTCCTGTTTAATAGGGGTTTTGGGGTTTTTTTGTCTGGGTTTTATTTTTTTTGGCAATGAAAATTACTTTAAACACTTTGTCTTGAATGTTACCCCTCGTTAATGTTCTCATCCAGGGTACTACAAAAGATTTCATACACCACAGCAGAACTTCCATAGAAGTTGATAGCTTTATTTCCACACACATACATACGAAACAAAAAGAAAAACTTAAAAAGCTGCTGAGAAAATCTAGTTGATAATTTGTAACGAATTAACAATAAATCACATAGCAGCCATGGTCCAAAGTAAGGGCATATCAATATTTGCACGTATAAGGACATTAAAGGAAATGTGAAAGACTGAAAGGATTACTTTAAAGGAGCAAATCTTACATAATTAATTTGAGGAAGGTCCTCGATTGATGAGTATAAATAAGTTGTTCACACATTCAGCAAGACACATACTAACTGTTCATGTCTCCTCACAAGCTGCAACCTGTTCAAGGCTACTGAAATGGGAGCGGAAAAAAAATCCCAGCCACCCACGTCTTTTTTGTCCAGCCAGATAATCCAAACAGAAATTAATAAATCTCAGGGCTTTCATAAGATCTCACATCTTCAAAGTACCAAGCATACATTAGTGAATCAATGAATTCCCCTGTCTTGAATCCAAAGTGCATTAGACGAATGGATGCCAAATCACAAACCTCAGGCAAGCCTGGCCTCACACATCTCTCCAGCTTGCTGCCATGGGGGCTGACTGCATCCCCAGCAGAAGCTGGTCCAGCACTCCTCTGCTTTATGGTGTGCTGCTCCTTCCTCAGCGGACTCCAGCCAGCAATCACCCCCCCAGCCAAGTTTTAACTCATAGCAGGCTATCTAGATGTCATTTTCAGCATGCCCTGCTTGAATTGTGCTTGCTCGGAAGCACTGGTACGGAGGATTTGCCTTCCAAGCGCACTTCCTGCTCCTTAGCAAAATTGCAGCCAGCTACCTCCATGCTGACGCAGGGAAGGTAGACAGGAGCGAGCTGGGGGAGCAGTCTAGCAGAAGCTCACTACCTTGGCTAGGACCATTTCAAAGCAATTGCCAGATTTGGCCAGCCA
>NW_009931100.1:0-504 GCF_000696875.1 Nestor notabilis
CAGAACAGAGCATCCCGGCCAGGGCAGAGCACCCCAGCCAGGGCAGCGCACACAGGCGTGACCCATCACCAAGGGCCAGGCAGGCAGAGCCTGGCGCAGTTGCCCCAGGAGCAGCAGCAGGGTCACCTTTGGTATCACAGCGTTGCACAGTCCTTGTTCTGCAATGGGAGCGGTATCTCATTTCTTCCTCAATTAGCTCCTGATTATCAGTGTCCCAGGGCCCCTTTCCAGTCTCTGTTTAATGCACCATTAATAATTCATTTCTCAGATAGCAGGAACGCAGCGCGAGGTTAGGGCTTTGTGACTAATAAGTACCGGAGCAACCCTCATCTCCAAGGGACAAATGAAGGGAACAAAAATAAAGCGGAAGAATCAGAGCTAATATGTTTTGTGGCCTTTAATCAAACACTGGGTAAAGGGTTTGATTACTCAGGTGAAGAACACATGGGCACATTGCTCCTCATCAGCCACAGGCTGCTGGGCTCCCATGGCCACACCGGCACC
>NW_009931100.1:576-2025 GCF_000696875.1 Nestor notabilis
GGCGGTCACCAGGGCAAAGCGGGGGCTGCCCCGCTCCTGGGGTTGGAGGTTTCTGTGGAAGCTGGATCGCGGAGCATGGCAAGGAGCTGCCCGGCGTGCTGGCAGCTGCACATTAAGTGTGACGGGTTTCTGACAGATCCCATTATAAAGCCGGGTCTCAGCAGAATCACAAGCTGAGATTCAGTGCATGAAATGTTGTTTGGGAATTTTCCGATATTGCCTCTTGTGCTGTGGGCCCTGGGATGTGCCAGCACCTGCCGAGCGCTGCATCCCCTCCCTGCCCCATGTCCTGTCGATGCACAATCCAAATGCAGGCCCTCGACCCGCTCTCACCCCCGTTCTGTGCCACTGGCATGGCTGGCATCACCCGGCCACATGCCAGGGAGCGTTTTTAGCCTAAGCAGAATCAAACTGCAGTGATTATATTTCCTGCCTCCCCTCTTGGGGCAGGAGGGAAATTGTTTGATGCTAATCCCCATGTTTAATCCAGTGGCAACCCGACTTGCTCACAGTCAAGACAACTCCTGGGGGAATCGTTAGATGTGCAGCCGCTGGTTGTGGGGCAGACGGGGCTGAGCAAGACGGGGACGTCCCCGCGTGCTTCGCGGGGTCCCACGCGCTCCTGGCAGTGGGAAGAGGAGCTTCTGGTTGTCAGGATCGAGTTCCTCCAGGATGAGCAGTTTTCAGCAGGCTGGAATTTCCCCTGCTACAGAAAGGGAGGCTCCAGCTGTCCCAGCAAAGGTCACCCCTGGGGCTGACATGCTCCCGGGCTCCGGCAGAGATACCGCACGACAGCAAGATTTTCAGATGTGCCTGGGAAGCAAAATTCAGTCCCTCGTCCTGCTGCTGCAGAAGCTGCATCCATGTGTGACCAGAGCCACAGGGGCAGGATGGATCCCCCTGCTCAGGACCCGCAGCCCTGGTACCTGCAGTCCAGCCAGGGCATCATTTGAGAGGGATGCGCAGGGATCCTGCTTCGGCTGCTCTGCACCCTCCTTGCTGCAGACCTGGACTTGATGTTGAGTTTCAATCTGTCTGACTTTATCTTCAAGCCCTCAGTTCTTATTACCCCTACGTTAAAGAGCCCTTTAATACCCGGCAGTTTTCTCCCTGGGAAGGTACTTGCACACTGTAATCAAGTCACATCTCAGGCTACTTTTCGATAAGCTAAACAGATTGAGTTCTAAGTCTCTGCTAAACACCCAGCCTCGGGAAAGGGCCAATCCACATCGCTGCCAAGCCGAGCGGAGCCGGAGGCTTTTTCAGCTGGTGCATTGAAAGGTGAATTGCTGCTTCCTGATGCACTGGTGATAAATGAAACAGGCCCTATAAAAATAAATCATTGCATTGCCCTCACTCTGGTCTGTGAGCATGCAGCTGCCAGAGCCTGAGGGTGTTGCCGGGGCTGTGCCCGTCCCCACACCATCACCTTCACCCCACTTTTCCCAG
>NW_009931100.1:2056-3399 GCF_000696875.1 Nestor notabilis
CGCTGCAGTGGCTGCCATGGGGCTGACGGTGCCTGGCTCCACTTACGGGCAGGGAGTTATGATGGCTGGGAACATAAGTGCCTCGGGGAGCTGAGATAAGCAAAGATGCTCTGAGCCACAGACTGAAATCCAGAGGCTGTTGGCAGGGGACGTCTCAGTGTGTAAGAACCAGTCCAGCAGCCCTCCCTAATGCCTGGCTGTGGACAGGGCAGTTGGAGTGATGAAGTGGGGCTTCAGCCTGGTTTGAGCATAGAAGCCTAACCAGTGCTGCCAGGACATCTGCCACGCTCCATGGGGGCACAGCCACACTGTGCCATGGGGAAGGGAGCAACGTGGCACAGCGCAGAGGCTCCCCAAGCCAGAGGTCTGACCCATGGCAGGGGGATGAGTGGTGCAAAGCAAAGACACTGCCAAGCACATGGGGGGATCCTGCTGGGAGCGGGCTGGGGCTGGGGCTACGCTTGGGCAGCCCCATGACCTGCAGACCTCATCAGACATGGAATTCCAGCCTCCCTGATTCCCTGTGGCTCTGAAGCCGGGTTATCAGCACACTCCAGACCTGATAGATGCAGGAGAGACCTGAATGGCTGATAAGAGGGGAGCAACCACCACTGCCTCTGCCTGCGCTGAGGGATACAGGGACAGCGCAGTTGGAGGAGGTGGATTAACAGGGTCACAGGGATGCTTATCCCCACACCCTCACACAGGCTGGCCCCAGCCACAGGAGGCCTCAGCCACGAGGCCAGCTCTGAAGGATGCTGGATCTGAAGGATACCGGATCTAAAGGATGCTGGATCTGAAGGATACTGGATCTAAAGGATGCCAGCTCTGAAGGATGCCGGCTCTGAAGGATGCTGGCTCTGAAGGACACCAGCCAAGGTCACGGCAGCGATCACTGCAGCTCGGCTGCTCCCTGCTGCCAGGTCCAAGGTGACCGAGCTCCCGGGAAGCAGAAGCCAGATGGGGCTGGCATTGAAGCAGAGATGCAGAGGGAGGAACAAGCAGAGGCTGGATGCAGACCCACTTGCAAAACCTGCAGAGCCCCGCGAAGTGCTCCTGTCCTGGTCCTGTATCCCCTGGGGTCGGGGGCACCCCCTTAAAACGGGTAAGTTTGGATCAACATTGCAGAAACTCTAGGTTTGAGCAAACAGATCCGGGGTTTTTCACCAAATCCACCCAGGCTGGTGAAGAGCCGGTACCACCCTGAGCTGCAGGCACCCATCAGGTTAACTCACAGCCTGGATTCTCCGTACACAAATCAGGGCAATTTGAGTATAGCAAAACGATCTGGGGTCCCTGCAGGAGGGATTCTGCCTGGGGAGAGGCAGGAGAGGCCATCCCAG
>NW_009931101.1:0-8203 GCF_000696875.1 Nestor notabilis
GGGCGCGGGCAGCAGAGGGGTGCCCGGGGCGCGGGTTGCAGGCGCGCTGCAGCCAGGAGGGTGCTGCTCGCTTGCAGAAGCTTCTCCTTCTGCTTCCCTGTTCTCACCGTGCAGGCCACAGTCTTTGCCAAAGGGAAACGTGTGTCTTCCCCAAGGCAGGAACTAAGAACCTGGCGCAGGCAGGGGAGCAATAAGGCTGTTTCGCACTTTGTTTTATCCCTGCGAGTTTCCTCACTGAATCTACTGCTGCCCCTCTCCCAGCGTGCAGGGAAAGCTGCGGGGATGGACGGATTGGGAGGCCACAGCTGCTCCTGCAGGAGTAATGAATGACGTGCTGGGTCCTGTCCCCTGCACAGCAAAGAGACAGCCAAGGGGATTCTGGAGTGCAGAGCCCACATCCCACCTGCAGTGAAAGCCCTGGCCTCCTGCGGTGCCCAGGATGCCAGAAGCATCCCCCAAATGCCTGCACCAGGCACTATCGTGCAGAAGTCCCTGCCCCAGGGCTCCCTCCCCTAACCTATGACTTGATGTGTGATGTATCACCAGCCAGAAGCAGTGACATCCCTGGCCACCTGGTTGAACCATGAAGCCAGGTCCAACCTCAAAAGGAGGTTGGGTAGTGAGCTCCAAAAGTCACTTCCAAACCAAATGGTTTCATGATTCTCAGTGCTAGGTAAGTACAGATAAAACACCCCATTTCACACTACAGAAACAAAAGGTATAGGCGGGTAAGTAAATTTTGACTAGATAACACAAGGACTAGGAAAGTTTCAGGTAGAGCCAGCTATAACAGAACCTGTAAGCTGATAGCCCCAGCAAATCACTGCCTTCCTCCCTGCACTATCCTGTTAACATTCCTTTCACAAACTCTGTGAACAGGAGGTGGGATGGGTTACATTCGATTATGTAGGGGTTACACTCCTGGATTCATTGTACGTATGAACATCAACAACTTAATTAATTAATGGTGTATGTCCACCCTGTAGGAAAATACAGCATTCACTAATGGGCCAACTAGTAAAATGTCTCATTTGAAGTAAGTTTCTCTCAATGTTAGCAGGCAAAGGATTGTCACTTTTTGTCATTGCAGCTACTCACTGGTGTACATCTGCTGGCCCACTCGCTCCCTCCTTAAAGTTCTACCACCATAAATCCAAATTGGTTTATTGAAGTCCCTGAGGCTTAATCAGACTGGTTTTATTACAACCCGCTAAGACAACTTGCCCTTAGCTATGAAATTGAATTGATTGTATGGGTGTACTTTTAAGAACAACATTTTCCACGCTTAAACTTATTTTAAAACCATTATCAGTTTTATACGGGGCCAAATTTAACTCAAAGGTGTGTTAACTTATAATAAACAAGGTGGTTTTTACTTTGTTCCTGCAACTGCTCCAATAATATGGTGAGAGGGTAAGCTTGACCTGGTGGATACTGCTGTGCACTTGCACTTCGCAGGAGTTCCTGGACAGGCCAGTCACTCTGTGCCACACTTTGGCTTTCCTGTCTGCAAAATACAGGTAGTACTTCCCTGCCTGGCAGGGGCAGTGGGAGTAAAACCCTGCTAGGATTGCAGGATGCTTGAGGTCTGCATCAGCGAAGGCCATATAGGTGCCAAGAACAGATATATATCTACATATCCAGACAGCTACAGACTTAGTGTGACTCAATCAAGTTTAAACATTTTAAGATAAAAGCTGCCATTTCATGTTTCTTAGGCTCAAGGAAATCTACAATAAAACCAAACCATCAGCACAGAAACAACTGGGATTATTCACACTCGGAAGAAGTGAGAGAAATCACTTGTCAAGGTCACTTTTGAGACCTCGACAGACTGAGGAGAAAACAAAAAAATCCAGTGAATGAAATCCATGACAGAAAAAAGATGTAAGATTAGCATTTCTTTCCTCATTACTTATTCAAATTGAGAAAAAATTACAATGTTTTATCTCCAGCTGAATCCTCTTGCAAGCTGAAACACTGAAAATCAGATTATACACAGCAGGTCAAATCTACCTTTTCTAAAATGCCTTGAGGAACAGGTCTGGGGCATAGATTTGGTCTAGAATATTCACTCTTCAGGGAAAAATCAGTTAATCTTGAAAGTACTACAGCCCCTCATTCGCTATACATTGCTGGAGTGTAAACTGTCTCTCTTTCTCAGCTCTGAGATGCTAGCCTAGTTGAAACTGGTAGATTACAAGGTTGGCTAGCTTTTAACCCCTTGGCTAGAGATTTTCCTTTTAAGTGCTGGCACACAGGACATTCTCATTTTAAAATATGCTGTATTGACACTAGTAGAGCCTTTCAATCAAAAGGAAATTCTGATGCAGCAGAAGCACAAGACTGGTCCTATTGCCACCTCATCTCTCTTGTTTCAAAATCTTAGGGGCTCTGTCGCTTGTATGGACAGCAATAAGCACCGCCATTCATCCACAGCCATACAACCTCTTACAGCAGAGATGGGCCTGAGCTACAAAATTCCACCCTGTGTCTCCCTAATTCTGGATTTAGAGTTTTGTTCAGCCCCAACTCTAACGCAAAGAATCACAACTGCAGACACAGTCACAGAAACATAGACATAAGAACTTCCCGAAGTGGGAGCTTCCAAACATGTATGGGCTTAATTGGATCCTTATCCCTGTAACTAATGACTAAAGGAGCATGAAACTCAATGTTACGCACTTTGTGGAAAGTGAGCTCTTCAGTACTACCCTGGCCTCGCTAACTAGGATATATTTTGTGTGTGCCTGTCAGACATGGACAAGCTGTACACTCAGCTAATGGATTACTGTGGTAATTGTGCACGAGTTACTTGTTGCAGAGAAGGTCTGGGACCTTTCCTGTCACAGATCTCTTGTTCTCCCACTTCCGCATTTCAGTGGCCCCTTTGGTCTGAGGGTTCTCCCAACCAGGTTGCTTCATTCCTCTGCGTCAGAGCATGTGTGTATGTTACGTAAAGCATGTGGGAACATCAGTGTGGAGTATTTATGCAGCAGCTGAAGTGTCATATGTCTGTTTTGCAAGATATGGAGTGTTTCATATGCAAGTTATTAGCAAGATATAGGTACAGATAAAGACATAGATATAGACACACACCTGTACAGTTTTGGAAAATGTTGATACTTCCCTGTAATGCAATTTAAATCTACCAGTGCCAGAGAAGCAGCAATACATTATTCTTACATGCTGTTTGAAGAATGAAAACATTTGGTGAGCTCTTGATTTGGAAGTTGTAGCAAAGGATTGCTATTCAAAGCAAAATGATAAAAATACAGCAGTGAGAACCTTCTCACCAACTATGGCAAAATGATTTCCCATACTATTTCTTTTAACCTTGTATTTCAATCTTCATTTTTGCATTTGATTTCAAGTAATGTATTTTTCCTTCTTTCAAAGGAAATGGAGATCAAAAAGCATTGTAAATCCACAGCAGAGAAGTTGCAGAGATTGCCAGTTACCTTTTGCTGCTGCTACCCTTCCACTGTATTAGAAACGTGAGAACACAGAACTGGAAAGGACCATCTAGAACCATCTGTGAGCCGTTCCTTGCACTGCAGGCTACTATGAATTAGATGTTTAATTGCAAACAGTGCATAGAACATCTACTCCACATGTCACAGGCCATGAAACAGTTCCTATGTAACACAATTAAGAACAATGATGAATAGTAACGAGCATCCAGAACTGTAATGTGCCATAGAAGGAACACAGCATCAAGCATCATCAGCATCTGAGTACTGGGGGCAATCATCATTTTAGGGTAGAATGATTTTAAGACTTAAAGAATGAATTCTGCTGCAAGAAGGCAAAACAAACAAACAAACAAATCCCAGTATCTGCTACTGTGGCCCTGACAAAGATTTCTTCTTGACCTCAAAATTTGCAATCCATTTAGTTTGGAGTGTGTGCATCAGATTCACCTCCCATTGCTTACAGGAGAGGAGTTCATCACGGAAGCATACCTTACTGCCTGTAATTCATCTCCTTGTAATTCCTCCCTCCCATCAATAGTACTGCAGCCACTGTATTTCAGCCATCAGACAGGTCTGAAAAGCTAGAGAAGCCCATGCAGGAGAAGTACAACCCTTGGCCAACTCACATGACCTCAGTATGTACTACAATGATTAAAGAGTGTCATTGCAGTGCACTGATCTGCTGCTGGTGGCCTTGTAAAGAAAATATAAGAAGCATTTGAGGGTATGTTAAAGGTATAGCTGAAAAAGACAGTGCATCAAAAATTGTGCTGCTGTTTTTTGGCCTGGACTGAAAGATGGACTTTCTTCCTATTAATTCCTAGTAAGTCGTCTTTACACAGGGTGACTGTTTCATCTAAAAAGGAAAACTAATGGCTAACGGACCCTTTGACTGGATGGCTTTAGGGATTGGGAGGATGTTATCTTTCAGGGTTAAGGCCAGGCTGAATCACAGCCCCAGTCATAAAACAGAGCATAAAACAACTGTCCAGAAGTGGGGGAAAAAAAAGCCTACTGCTTCTTTTTCTCTCCCCTGATCCTTATGGGCTGATCAAGAAAAATGTGGTCTGTGTAAATGGAAGTTATTCCATAAATACATTGAGTGGAGCTTACAGTATCCCAAAGGAGCTATTCATCAACTCCAACAGGAATATGCACTGGGAGGCCTTCACTGAATTAAAAACAGCAAAAAAAAGAGCTATCCACTTATCTCATCATTTGGTTATCTCTGATTTCAAGGAGTGTATAGAGAAATGTTAAGCCCTCACTAGACTTTAAAAAGAGCTTCTAACCCCAGTGTCTTTTTTTTCTCCCCTCTAAGTACAGGAGAAAGATCCAACAATTTCTGCATGCAGTGTCTTGCATTAGAAGTAAATTTTAATTACATTTACATTACATGAGATTTAAATAATATTTTTGTACTGATCTAGAAAAAGCTATTAAAAACCCGGATTCAGCAATTCAATACTCCATTGATAGACAGTTTTAAATACCATTGGCATGTACTAGGGTTCATTCTGCCTGAACTTCAGCAGAATTTTTGTAATTAAATTCAAGATTCTTCAGGGTCTCTAAAGAGCGAGGGAAAAAAAAGCAGTCAAGGTTCAATCGTACAAAATACTAAACATTTTCAAGACAGATTGAGTAGTGTCCTCAATTTTATCTTAATGCAAATGAAAGTTGATGGTTCTCAGTATCTATCAGAAGTGCTCAGCACTTTGCAGGGTTAAATCCCCCAAGAACAAGCAAACAATAAGCTCTGAATACCAACAAGCCTTTAGAAAACACTCTAATAATGACCTCAACCGTGACCTGGGGGGACTATTTCTCAAGAGGCTAGAGATAATTCAGCCTCTGTGAGAGTTCATATTCAAGACTTTCCTGACCAGAAATGGCTAAGCTGTGCAAATTATGAGTTAGCGGTCTTAGGTTTCAAGATACAAATTACTTGGAAAGAAACAAGAGCTATAAATGAATTTTATTTAGGGGTTGAACAATGCTAAAAAGAAGGGCACTCTATCTGCTAAGCTGCTGTTCTCAGGAGACTTCCAGCTTCCATTGAGAAGGACTGGAAAGAAGAACCTTGTATACTGTACAACGTACTCAGTTCACAACCAGTAAGGCATGTTGATTCCACACTATGCAAGAACTTCTGCACTGTGTCCATCACTACCTATGGAACATGCAAAGAATGGACACATTTAAATTTCACTGAGGTACACATACTTTTTTGTCTAGAGAGGAAAAGGTGAAACTAAGCAGACAAGTGTTAGAAAACCATTCAGATTTGTGGAAGTTATTCAAACAGTTTTGAAGCCACCTGATCCGTCTACCATCACAAACGAGACAGCATTATGCTCTTCACTGACTGTACAATCTTTTTCCCACTAGTTGGGTGCAATTAGCTCAGAAGTGAAGGGTGACAACTTCTAAACATCACACCTTTGCTGTACAGAAAGGCTTTGAGAAGGATGCCATGCAGGTAAGAACTGTGATAGAAAGTTAGATCAGCGGGATGCGACTGTCAAGTACGAACTGGTCAAAGACTGAAGAGGGTCATTTGTAGAAAGTGCCTTTAAGCTGTGAACCTTAATGACTGCATCTGGCCAGAAATTTGGCCTTGCTTATTTCCCAAAGGCATTATCTCTATCCTGGTATTAATCCTTCCAGCTTCTAACATACTGGTACATGTTCTGTCAAGAGAAAGAACCCCATCTTCATCAGCTTCCTCCATTCACACAGATACCTTTCATCTAATGCTGACCCATCCATATTACTTTAACTGGATACAATACAGAATAGGGAGACTGCCAGAAGGCAAATTGCTACACTTTTTATACCTTAGCTTGTGTGATTAAGTCCTCAGAGTCAGAATACTACAGCATATAATGAACTTGCATCTTGTCAAATAAGAGGGACAGCCAAGTGACAGAAGGTAGAGGCTTAATATGACACTGCATTATAATGCAGCTCTGAGAACAAAACTCAGATGAAATTATTTGGATGGAAAATTTTTGATCATATGCAGGTTTTTTCGAGACAAGAATGTTGATTTTTCTAAACAGAAGCTTAATAGAAAAGGGTAGTTTTCCTGAATATCTTTACTGGGAAACAAAGATGGGAAAAGTACCTGCAATTTCTGTCCCGGCAGAAGTGCCAATCATTCAAAAATTGACAAACGGGGTTTGAAAGACTTTTCAAATGACATTGTCAAATAATAATAGTATGAACATATAGGGGGAAAAAAAAATGGTTGAATTAGAAAATGCCAAGAAGTGACTATTTTATCCACATCTTCATTTTTTTTTTAACTTTCAGCTTGATTTTTGTTCTGTTTCAGCTTGGGAAATCTTCAAAAATTCTCACAGCTTTATCATAGAATCATAGAATAGTTAGGGTTGGAAAGGACCTTAAGATCATCTAGTTCCAACTCCCCTGCCATGAGCAGGGACACCACACACTAAACTATGTCACCCAAGGCTCTGTCCAGCCTGGCCTTGAATACCTCCAGGGTTGGAGCATTCACAGCTTTCATGCCTTATCCTTTCCTGCCAATTCTGAGGACTTCAACAGACACAAAATTTACTTTAACCATGGACCTGTATTCCATAAAAGACAACTGACAAAGGCTCCAGACCTGAGCGGACAAAGATACCATGAGAAAACCAGAATTATGTAGAGACACTTTTATAGAAAAGGAACTAAGTGTGCATGAATGAGACTGCAGTTTGGAGGTCAAGAAGAGCAAAAATTGCCATTTACTGCATTGAGTTACATTGAGTCACATGCACTTCATGGATTTCCTGACTTTTCTTAAAGCAAACAGCGAAAGGTCCTTTGTTCAATACAAATAATAAAATAACAAGAATTATTGTTGTGCAGAAAGGGTGGGATAGGATTCAAGATACAGCTCCAAAAATGAACTGTGTGTGTTGTCTCAGTTGCTGTTGAGCATAAAGGGCAAGGTTGCAGGGTGAATGCAAATGCGAATTTGTAATGGGCACATGTAAAGCAAAAACCAAACTGAAACACCTTAGCTCAAATCACAAGGTAACTACCACCCCATTTTTACTTTATTTTTCAAATTGGCCTGTTAAACAGTAAGCCCGGTAACAATCTGTTAGTAAAGCTGTCAAGCTGTGGAAACACTGTATTACTGGCAAATTTTGAACGTGGCAACCAGAGATAATGGAGGGAAACGTGATCCAGGCAAAAAAGGGCATTTGCCTGATCTCACGAGTACTTTAAAGGAAAGAATAATTGAGGGCAGGAAGCTACATGCAGGTGAGAAATGAACAGGTAAAAAGTGGACAGGGTTTCATAAGAGGTACCTTGTGCCAAAACATCCACATCTTTCGTTGATATTAACAGAAATTTCCTAGAAAAGTAAGACAGTTTGTATTTCAGTAAAACATTTGGTATGGTGCTACAACAAAAATGACTAGGAACTTCAGGAGGAATTGTGCTTTAAAGATCAGTCATGTCCCAGAAGAGAGTATGAAGAACTTTCAGTGTTTCCAAATCTTCCCCTCTATGATGAGTAGAACTTATTTCCCAGTGATTTCTCAGGAACAAAGTCTGGAAGATACAACATTTTAATTAAAGTCTTTTGGAACTCTGGGAGAATATGATGCAATGATGGTTGAAAATGGGATCTGCGAATAGTTAGGACTAACAAAGGACTGCTGAAAAAAAAAACCCAGAAACCCACAAACACCACCACCACC
>NW_009931102.1:0-10730 GCF_000696875.1 Nestor notabilis
ATATATACATAGATATATATATATTAAGATGCCAAAAACCAACCAACAAACACAGTGAACTTAAAGAGGCCTTGAAACGCCTGGAATTTCAGGGGTTCTGTGTCTTTTGTTTAGTTCTGGGGTTTTCTTTTCCTTTCTGTTTTTGGGATGCGGGTGGGGGAACCTTTCGAGGAAGGTGAGGTGGGAGCAAGCAGGAGTGGGGAGTGCTATCCCCAGGCTTGACCTTCCTACCAGTGAGGGAGGTGGTATTTGCTGCCCTTTATTGCTCCCCAAAGCATCCACAGCCCCAAACAAGTGACTGAGCTCTGCCCCTGGCTCATGAGCTCCCCTTGTCTGTGACCCACAGAGCACCCTCAGCTTGGAGGGTGACTTGCAGCCCATGTCTAGCAGCAGCAATGCCTCACAGCATTTGAGAAAACCATTAGCCTGGGATGTACTGTAAGGAAAAATATTTACTTCCCTAGCAACAGCAGCAGCTCACCCTCAGCTTGGTACAGACGTGGGTTTTACATTGACAAATTTAATTTTCTGATTGAAAAACAAATTCTATGCAATTTCCGATTGTAGAAGGAAAGAGACGACAATGGAGAGAGGCAGGGGAGATAAAGCCTTGAGTGAAGGTACATCCTGTTCTTGAATTGTTTTCTTTTCTTTTTGTCTTGAATGTACTGAAATAAAAGATGTCCTTGTATAATCATGCCTTTTTTTCTCTTTCCTTCCCTGTCCACACTCACAAAAGACATGAGGCAGTTTGAGGCCTGTCTGCTCAGGAAGAAACCCTGCAACTCCCCAGAAACTCAGCTGAAAGGGAAGAGGTGCTTTGCCTGTTGCAGGTCTCTGAGTGTGTCCACATCCGTGGTGTTGCCGTTACCTGTAGCTGAATGGAAACAGGAGAACAAAAAGAAAAGGCAAAAAGAAAGGAAGCTCAAGATATGTGGTGGTAAAGGGTTAAAGAACCCATAACTAACAGCAGTGCAGTCCAGGTTTCCATGCGATGTGGACCACATCAGTTACAGCTTTCCCAGACCTGCTGGTTGGATCCCAGTTGACCAGGGTCTGAGGCTTAGGTACAGCAAGTCAAATCCATCACATTGTCACGGGCAGGAGCCTGACTCCAGCAGACATTTCTGAAGAGGATGTGCAGGGAACAGGATGCCATGGTGATGGGCACGTTAGAGTTGTTCTGTCGTTTCCAGCAGCATGTGAAAAGAAGTGTCTGCCACACAGCGACAGTAAAATGTGCATGCTCAGAGAGTGGAGGAGAGGATTTGAGAGGATTTAAGAGCTTGTTATGCAGGATGTCAGGAGAGATGTTCATAAAGGTCTTTTCTGGCCTTAGTATCTGTAAACCTGCAGTGAAGGTGCAAGCATGAGATGAGGTAAGGCTTTGGCAGAGCCTGGGAATCCAGTGCCATGGGACCAGAGGGGCAGATCCTCAGCTGAGGTAAGTCAGCAAACCCTCCATCCCTACACTCTGCAAGGAGCCACGCTTGGGCTTTCAAAGTAGTGACAGCAACAGCAGAGACATCACAGTGTGCCTGTGTTGTCTTTAAATGCTGACATGTTTTTACGAGCAGCAGAATATATTCATCAAAAAGAAGCTTCTCTTCAAAATTTATTTACAGATTAGCAGAAGAAAGGGGTCCATGAATCATTTATCAGACCTGATGTTTTCTCACCCCTTCACCACAGTGAATAAAGTGGGATCTTGACAGAGCCAGACATTATTCCTCTGCTTCTCCAAAGATCTTGCAGTCATCTGCTCAAACAGATTACGTCAGGAAAGAAATTATGAGAGACCACCTGGTTTCTCACTGTCTTTTCTTTTTAGCTCCCCTGTTAGCTTGTGCCACCCATCTGGTATTTTATATCTTGGTCTGTATTTTAAGGAGATGTTTTTCATGCCCCTCTTGCCCTCTTCTGTCTTCTTTAACGTTCAGAATGTTTGCACTCAGAGCAGAAACAGACCTCAAAAGAGGAGTGGATGGATAGAAGCTGCTGTCATTTGGATGCCTCTTGTAGTGTCTCTGTAGGTTGTGTATTTTCTGCTCCCTGGTAGATGCCTACAGGTTTTAGACAGGAGGGACCCAGAGCAGACAGCATTATGCGTATGCCTGGGTTTGTGCTCACACACATTTGTGTGCCCAGATGGGTTTACATCTCACATGTTCTCTCTCTCCAGTTTTTGCTCTCATCTTTGGAACTATTGTGGGGGCTCTTTCACTCCGCCGGTCTTCATGCTAATGCAGTTCAAGATCTGAAGTGGTTTACTGTCCAAAAGGCACTTTCCCAGTATTGTCATCTCCTGATAAAACTCGAGTAATTCTAGTAAGATATCTCTGCAAATTCCACCCGGAGCCAAAGATTAGATCAATTAAAATGTAATACTTTGCTTTATCCCCTGTAACCATTTTGTTTGATCCTCTTGCTTCCCCCTCTCTTCGGGAGCTGAGGGCTCACGTTTGTCCCTGCAGTGACAGCCAGTTCTGGGTCGACAGCAGTTTGGCAGGTTCCAAACTGAGAGGCCTGAGGTCTCTCCTTGTGCACTAAAACCTGTGTTTGTGCTGTTGTTCCAGGCAGTTCCATTTCCCGCTAATGATAAAAACCTATTTTCTCCCTGGAGGTGGTGTGGGTGAAGGTATTAACAAGTTTTGGACTATTTACTGGGGGCATTTACTGAACTGAGTGGCATACATAAAATAGAAAAGGGTTGCTCTATGAAGCAACGCAGGACTTAGAGGAGAAAGATAGTGAGCTATAAAATAGACTTAACCCTTTGTGTAAAATAGATTCAACCCTTTGGACCTTAGTGGTCCTGAGGCAGGAATCCTTTTAACTATTTCAGATCCACAGAAATCTTCCCTGCTTCTGCCCTACCATGACTGCTTCTCTCCTTGAGCCTTAGGTGCCTCACCAGGTAAGTGAACCAAAAGGTGGAGGCAAAGGGAATAGCTATTGTTTTGCTTTGCTTCTTTTGCAGTGATCCTGAGTTACACAAAAGGTCTGGAAGGGGTGTGTATCCCAGCAGTCATATGTAAGCTGGTGCAGATACCTGCAACACTGATAACTGCAGCCACGGGCACAGGGTGACTCTGCTCGATACAGGAATGTGGTTAACTAGTTTTGATAGGTGACAGCTCTGAATGATAAAGACATCCACTGGGAAAAGGAAAGGACCTGTAGGCAAGGTCTGCTTGGTGGAGGCTGGGTGGTGACTGCTTTCTAAGCTTCTGAAAGAGTAAAGAAGCAAAAGTGAACTGCTCTGCTGTCAGGTTTGGGGTGAAGCTGTCACAATTTGGCTATGAAAAGCAATCAATGAGTTTCATTTAGCTCTGAGATTAAGTACTTGGAAGATATCCATTTCTTTCTTCTGCATCACTTGTATAGCTAATGAAGGTGGTGAGATTTCCCATGGTGGCTTTGACTATGTGGCTCTGACTAGAGCCTGCCAGTGAGGCACCTCTCCAAAGAGGAAAGAGCCCCAATGGCTTAGAGGTATAAGTGGAGGCAGAATCAGGCCAGTGATCTGCAAAAGGAACTGCAAAGTGTCATCAGAAATGGTAAAAAAGTAAGTCTGGGCTCACACTTGACACTTGCAAGTGTGCTGAGTTTTGTCCCTCCTTGCTGAATAGCTATCCATGAGGGTATTGCACGTCTGCCTGAAATAAGGAGCTGCAACTTAAACGGAGCTAGCAGAGCAATGCCTCAGCGTGCCGAAACGCCTGCTGTACAGAGGATAAAGCACCCACAGTTTCAGAAACCCCATTAGAGTTTGATGGCCAGTAACTGATTGAAAATAGAGAGCTGAACTCTTCTGGGTACAAAGTAGCACTGATGAATTCAGTATAAACAGGCTCCTCTGGAAGTTGATACCATACTGGGAAAATAGCCCTGTATCAGCTGGATCAGACAATGGGCAGGTTTATGCATCCTTCAGGGAGGGTTTTTTACCCCTCCAATGGGGAATCTGCTGTGGTCCAGCCGAGTTAATAGTCTGATTTGTGGCAGGACTGCACCATTTCATCCCAGAAAGCATTCCAGCCAGCAGATGAGGATCGCCTGCCTTGCCACCAGTACGCAGATGCCTGGGGGGGGGCATGTGGCAGTCCATCACCAGCACAAAGGGCCACACAGCAGTGGCTCCCTGAAAGCCCTGCTGAGGCCAGATCAGTAAGAAAATGAAGGGAGCTAGCTTAATTAACAAAGGCTTTCTCCTCTGCTGTGTTTAGGTCTGCAGCTATCAGTGTAGCTGGCAGTTTGCAAAGACTGAAATGACAGTAGTTGGCTGTAAAAGAGATAACTGTCAGATTAGCCGGTACATATCTTCTGCCTAGGTTTTCTATGTCATACCTATCTTGAAGCATCAACATGTACCAAAGAGGTTAGTTGGCCATTTGCCTCTAAAAAGTACCCTCTCCAGTGTGATAAATGAGGGTCTATTACAGCAGAAAGACCTAACATTTCTTGTTTCTTGACTTAGGCTGTTTTGAAACAGTATTTTTTGTGCTTTAGTCAACCTGTACAGAATAATCCTTTTGGTTGTATTTATTGTGGTGCTTGTGTTTTTGGTGTCTCAGGGATTGACCTTAGGGTACAAGGGAGAGAAAATGTCTGTTGGAGTGTAAAGAAGGGCTGCTCCAGGCAGAAAGGGGTTCTTAGAGCCAGTTAGGACTCTTGTGTGAGTTGCATCCTCAGCTCGTCTAAGTCAGTTGGGAGCTGTGCTGGGGTATGCTTGCTGAGGAGCTGTTCCAAAGCAGCTGCTGGAAATCCCAATCGGTGTGCAGCATGGAGAACAGAGAGGACTTGCTGCTTTGTTTGGGACAAAGTGTGAACTGAGGTAGGGGGGAATTTCACTGAGATTGGTGAGAAGGCAATTTAGACCAGTATAGGTGAGACTCATGCTTTTTCAGACCTGTTCTCTTTGGTCTTTTCCTCTGTCTCTGCCTTCCAAACACCTTTCTCTTTCTTGGTCATCCCCCAAATATCCCTCCTTATGCTGCTCAGTCTCAGCAAACAGCTCTTAGTTTGGCTTTTGCCTGAACTCCCAGGAAATGTTCATGCATATAGCCTTCTGGCTTTTCAGGCTTAGCTCTTGCTGAGCTGAGATTCAAAGCTGTTTATTTCGAAGCCAACAGTGAATGCAATTGAGGGGAAAGAACTGCGGAGGAAAAGAAAAAAGACCTCTTATTCCCAGGTGAGCACTGAGATGTCTGAGCTGCCTGCCTAAAACTGATTGTTCTTCCAGAGTCTGTGGTAAATACCCTTGCTGTCGAGAATGCTCTGATTATTGCTTGCTGAACTAAACTGGGACAAGGAGGTGAACACACAGACTCTGGTTTTATTCCCAAGCCATTGATCCACCACAACATGTTTAGCCCTTAGCTGAAATGGAGGTCACGACGTGGTAGGGAGCCAGACATTAGCAGTAGGATAGCAAGTGTCTGCGCTCTGAGGTCCTGTGGGCCAGATTGCTCTCTTCTGTGAGGAAGGTTGGCTTGCTGGCTGTTTCAAATGGCCCCAGCACACTGCTGGCCACGTGACTGGGTCAAATGGATGGGTATTCCTTTTTGAAGCTAGACCTCAAATGTGAAAACAGAGTTTTGTAAGTTGAGTGTCTTTGTGGGGGAAGTCTGCTGGTTTAGCAGACCTAACAGTTACTCTGACCAAGCTGCTTCATTATAACTCCTTTATGTACACACTAGATTTCAAGGGGGCATCATTATTCTGGAATGAAGCCCCCTTTTTTCAGATCATTTTTAGACAAATTCGTGTCCAGAAAGAGCTGTTAGAAAGCAGCAGCAAGGATGGCAAAAATGCCACCAAGCCATAGCAAGCACAATAGGAGATGGTCTCATAGAGGGTGCTATGCTCCGGCAGGGCCACACTGCTCACAGTTATTTCTGTCTGTGGTGGCTGTTGCATCCCAGCAGCAAGAACAACAGTAGAGCTATCACTCTACCAGCTTGCTAATCCATGTCAGACTTAGGGCTAAGCCTGCATCCCTTTCCTGCTTGTGCTGTCTTGACAGTGAGATAGGGATGAAGACCTGCCAAGTGGAGGAAGGATGGTGCAGGGTTTGAGGTGCTGACTGCAGGGTGGGAGGCCACAGCTGCCCATTTTCACTGCGGCTTTGGGAATGTCACTTTAGCACCCTGGGCTTCTCCTCTGCATTGTAATATGGGGATGACCTGAGTGCTTCCCAGCCTCACTATGTTTACTAAATACCCTGTCAGAGAATAGAAGTGGAGGAAATTCTTTGGTTTAATGTGTAGGACTCGAGGGGGTCTGGCAAGGTTTAATCTGTTCATGTTTGCAAAGGACTCTGAGAGCTCTGGATGAAAGCGGGTGGAGATTTGCCAAGTGTTTGCTAACATTAATAGTTAATTATTATGAATGTTGGCAGCCTACATACTCAGCCAGCATCGTTCTCCGAGTGAGATCCAGACCTGTAATGGAGTTGTTGCACACACAAGACTGGAAGAGACATTTCTCACTGTTTTGTCCTGTTCTCCCAGCCAAAGTCCCATTCCAAAGTCAGACAGCAGTGGCACTTCTGTCTGATCATAGCAACTAGTTATGAATCCAGAGCATTTGGCAGAGGAAGACCTAGCCATTTTCATGTCTGGATTCATTTCTGCCTGTTGGTGTCCTTTTTGTCTGTCAGAACAGACTGGAAATCATAGTCCAAAATGAGATGTGCCCCGAATGGTGCAGCAGATGGGTGCCACGTCGTGCTGCTTATCAGGGATAGATCTGGAATCAAATGGAGAAGGGCACTGGGCATAACCAATGCCCAGGTTTGCCCTTCTTGCTGCTCAGGCTGGGTCAGGGAGCAGCTTGCCATGCTGCTGCACTTTCCAACATGTGAGATGAGAAAGTATCCACGTTGTGATGGAGAGGGTGAGACAGCAGCCAGCTTAGTCTAGCCCTGAGTGTGTGAGATTTGATTTGCAGCTATAATTTGATGGCCAGTACCATTGCAGCCGTACCTGAGAAAGCTGCCTTTATCTAATAGTAGTCATCCAGAAAATGAAATCAAATGAATAAAAGGCTCAAGGTCCATTTGGTCCTATGAGCATGCCTAGCAATTGCCAAATTACGAAAACCCAACAGATCTTCAGGCTGTGCGAGTGTCCTGATTTACTTTTTATTTCTGCATTTGAACATGCAGTCTGAATTTCTGAAGTTGAAAGCTGCATCATTCCTATCTTTTGGCTACTGATAATATTTTAGAGTTATGACCATGGAGTAATGTTTGCTCTAAAAGGCAACTTCAAGGTGCATTAGTCTCAGATAATTGACAGACACTGAAGAAATGATTTGGGAAGCGCTTATGTGAAACCAAAGATCCTGGTGAGTTGTTACCTTAAATTAATGGTGTGGTGAGAAGCTGCTCGGAGTTGATCAGCTGGCAGCAGTGCAAAATGAATGTCAGGCTTTAAAGTTATTAGCAAAACATCTATGAGACAGTGCTGCCATAGATTGATACACTCTCATTGTGTCTTAAGGGGCCCAAACCTCCAATGTGCTCTGAGTCCACAGGGCTTCAATGGGAGCAGAGAGCGCCCAGTATCTCTCAGGATTGGGCTCTTTAGCATGCTGGAGCTTAGGTTAGGCCAGCATGGCTAACAGGATTCACACCTTTAACTCCCTTCTTAATCCCCAGATGAAATGAAAGGTCTTCTCTCAACACTTAGTAAATCTCCAATTTTATTTCTCATTATTAAATCATGAAATTGGCCATAAATGTTTAAATTAAGTGAAAGGAAGAGAGATTTGTGAGAAAATTGAAGTCTCTTTGAGGAATGGAAGAATAATCTCCAAGGATGAAGAAAGTTGCAGTTGCCAAACCCAGAAGCGAAAGGATCAAAAAGCTACAGAAAAGAAGTAGAAAATTGCGTATGTTTCAAATCCTCTCCCTCCTCCTCCCCCTAAAAACTCTGGTGATTTAAATATAGGGAAAGTTACACTGATAAGCAGCAGAGTCTATTAGATGCTCCTTCCTCTGCTGCTGCCATTATCTCCATGTACAACCCAGAGAAAATCTGTGATCTCAGTGGGCTTGCTTTCCCATGCGAGACATGATGCTGCTTCCCTGGGTGCAGCAAGACCTGTCGAACACTATTAGTGTGGGTTAGGAAGTAATTTGGTTTAGGTGCCTCATTCCAGCTAGAATTCTGCCTTTTTATTATCATTATTTATTTATTTTCCTCATTAAGGTTGTGAGTAACCAACTGATTTTTCATAGACTGTCTTTGATTCTCCATCTCAGGTAATTTTTCAAGAGTGCATGCATATTCTTGTGCCCGAAAGATCTGCTCCAGATCACATGGGAATGAAATTAGGGGAGTCTGTGGCTTATGTTCTGGATGTTAATGGTGGTTCCCTTCTGGCCTCAGTATGTACGAGCCCCTTGAAGCTGCTTGAACCCTGGTAAGTGCCCCCCTTGAGAGTGGGTGACACATGTGGCACATTAGAAGCGGTGAGTAAGGAGGGAAGGATTGTGAATAGGACATTTCCAGATATTGAGGATGTTTTTGCTTGCTGAAGTTGATCAGATCTGGTTCTAGAAGTATGAAAAGAATGAATTTGGATTTGGGTTGCTCTGTTACCCAACATGAACACATCCCTTGAGTGAATGCCTCTTAAGTGGCACTAGTTCTTTGTGCATGAACTAGCTCCAGCGTTGCTGAATACCACCATTGGCATCTCCTGCACAACCAGACAGGGAGGAAGCAAGTAAAGAGGTAACTCTGGTTCCCATGGCCTCTTTAAACCTGGGGGAGGTTGTGGTGGGAACGAGTGGAGCCTGCCAGGGAAGGGTCACCCCGGATGGGCAGTGGTAGAAAAAGCTTCAGCAAGTGGATACTTGTCTGCTGGGGAGATGTAGTTTGAGATCCATCAAACTTACTTCACTTGAACAATGGGACAGCCAACAGATGATAAGCACATTCAATCAGCCCTAGCTTGGGCTGAATTCAAACTGGCCCGTAGAGGTGAAAGACTATATTGCGTTAACAATTCCTGGCTTGTCCAGTCTCTGCTGGAATGGTCTTTAATGTAGGCCAGGGGATACACCGGTCACTTTCTCACACTTGCAGCACTGACCTAGTGGAGGTTAACACGGACATCTGCTATATCCAGTTGATCTGTAACTATAGAAAGCAGCAACTGAAATGTATTTCAAACCAAAATGTAGCCTGCTGCTGCCAGTTACCACCTAAAGTATGCTCTGTCTGCATTCTAGCAACTAAATAGCACACGTAAGCTGTGCAAAAAACACGAGGATTGTTAGTAAAACAGTGTAGCCTCTGAATGCAATGGAGTTCTTTATCTCACTGAAACAGATATGAGAAGTAGTGGGGGAAGGAAAACCAAATGGAGACAAAGCTCTCTCCGGAATGTATTAAAAGAACCAAATAAGCCATTCAGAGCATGCAGGTAGATGTTTTTTTATGGAGCATTAGCAAGGCAGTGTTCATCTGTGCTGGCCCGCATAAGAACAAAATAAAACCAATGTTGTGTCAACAGGGTAATAAGAAAGAACACCAAAGTGTTTTTCTCTCTGCTAAAGGGAAGTCAGGCCTGTGAAAGCCATGCATATATTTCAGCACTTGACAGCTTGGGCTGCCTGTGCTCTGCTGCAAGGAGTCTGGGGATGATATGGTGCCACACAGCACAATTACAAGGAGATGAATGTGATTTTGACCGTGCCACCTGAAAACCCTGAACCCTTTCACTTAGCGGCAATGGTAGAATTTGCCTCAGGATGAACAGCAGTAATGTGAATCTTTCATAATCCTGCATCAGGCCAGGCTGGGAATTCAGACTTTCTCAACCAGTGTCTTGAAGATACATACTCAGTATTTAACTTAAAAAGCTTCTGTGTGTGAACCAAGTCCCAGCACCAAGGAGAAGCAGGGAATGGGAGACAGAGTTGCTGAATATTAGGAGTGGTAATATGTTGGGGCACTTTTGATTAAGCCTAATGCAGCTTTTAACTTTGCAGTTGGGGCTAACGTGGTAATGTGCTGATGGCTCCAATGGCAGTGCCTGAGACTCGCTTTGTTTCTTGGGATGGATGGTTTTTGCTGGTTTAGCTGTGGGGTTCCCAGAAGAATTGCCTCCTTGACCTAGCATGAGCTGTCTGACTCCCACTTTAGCCTCCTGACTGCAAATCTCTGCGTGTGAGTCAGTGCAAAGTGAGGCAGAATGGCAGAGCAGGAGTTAAACCAGTCTCTCTCACACACACACCCTGGGAGCTGGTGCTGAACACATTCTGGGTAGCACCCACAATGCTGCCATTGTATTCTGCTGCCTCGGTGGGTTGTGCATAAGTCAGGGTGTGTAAGTAACAGGATGAAGTTGTCCTGATGATGTTACAGGCTGGAGAGAGCGTGTAGATGTGCAGCAGCTATTCATCCATGACTAATGCAGCTCTCTTCCAAACTGCAGGAAAGGAGAGGCCACGTTTCGGGCAGTTCCTGATGCTTAAAATGTAAGGATGGAGATGGGGAACCTGACAGGCTTGTTGCTAGGCAGATTTGTCCTTACTCCCTGCACGGTTTATCCTCCTGAGGTCGCGATATCCTCCCTCCTCCTGAAGTCGTGACCAGCCACCGCAGGAAAGGTGCCACCACAGAGGAGGGAACAGGGCAGATAAGTAACGAGCTCTGCCTGCGTAGGGGCGCTCACGGGCTGGCGCTACACCGAGCACAGGCACCATTTAC
>NW_009931103.1:0-332 GCF_000696875.1 Nestor notabilis
CGGGGCGGCGGGGCTGGAAGCCGCCGCGCTCCCCTCAAGCCCTTCACTCGCCGCCCCTCCACCTCACCAGCCCGGGACGAGCTGGAAACAACGACAGCAAAATTGTTTAGGAGCTCACACACACACCGGGAAAAAAGGGGGGTGGGGGGACAATAAATGTTCATCAAACCGTGAGTTTTATTTTCCCAACATCTGTGAGTGAGCACTTATCCCTTCCTTAAGCAAATGAAGTCGCCTGACGTTTACGGCCGACTTCCCCAGGTAATTTCGGTTAGGTAGGCAGTATGGGGAAAACGCGCCTGGTGAGGCACGGCGGGGGATCGGCTCGCGGG
>NW_009931103.1:363-4128 GCF_000696875.1 Nestor notabilis
GGAAGGGAGAAGGTTGTAGCTGGAGAACTGCGAGTTAGCAGGGCAGGCTATTGTTAACCAATTAAACATGCAGCTAATAATAATAAAAATAATTAGAAAAATAGACTTCGAGAAGCCGTTTCAATCGCCTCGCAGACACGGCGGAGAAAATGCCATATTGAAACTACGGTCAAGTACCGGGATGCACATACTGTCTGAAGCAATCCAAGCTTTCCATTTTCTTTCTCAATCTGATGATTTTGATTTTTTTTTTTTTTAAATTTCTTTCGCTGCCTCTCATCCTCTTCTGCGAAACCCACATACCAGTTTACCCCTGCCCCTGCACGCAGCAGTGGAGATCTGGCCACCAGACATACCGGATCAATCCCTACCCAGATCTATCAGCTGGCCTGTAGAAGATGCAATCCTTTAAAAAAGCAGGTGAGGGGGAGGAGGTTAACACCAACAGGTATTTCTTGTCATTAACTCCCGACTTCCTGATAAGAGAGTGATAAACAACGGGTAAACTTAGTGCAACAGATTACAGAAAAGACATTTGCTTCCCTGCTTGGTGATTAATGCGCATATATTAAATAAAAATAGGAACTCTAAAACCAAGAGCTTTATACAAAACACATTCATATTTCAGTAGTTCTATGGAATAATCGATATCATGCGATTACATATGAATAGTCAATTCCTGTGTTCCGCAGACTGATTTCTAAGTATATGAGCTCTGCTTCTGAACGGAGCAGCAGCTGGAGAGCTGAGAATGCAAAATTAATTATAACATTATAAAGTCATACATGAATCTCTCTGAGCCAACCTGCATGCCTTGCAAAATGTGCTATACTCTCTGCATTTTCATTTGGGAAGCTAAGCCTGTTGTTTTCCAGCAGGAGTGGTGTTAAGTAAGTGTTTATCTACGCGGATTGATTGCTTTTAGTTCCTCCTCTTTAATAATTAGTGGAACAATACAGATTGGGAATACAATGGCCGCTGTGTTTACATTATAACAAGGGATTAATGCTATTAAGTGAGTGTTACAGTTATGACCCGGGAAGAGTGCTTAAATAAATACCTTGAGCCTAGGAGATTTGACACAATTCATTTCAGACCGTGTGTAGATACTCACAGACACACACGCACACATACGACAGATACAAATCTCTGTAAATACCTACATGCCTGTACGTATATTATATGCAAGGCATACGTGCCCATCCGTGTAAAATGTAGGTGCTGCTTTTGCCTCCATCTGCACGTTTCCTCTATGAAATTACATTTTTATGATTTCAGTGGGAGGAATGTTTCAATCAGGAACATCGCTCCCCTTTCCCCAAACACAAAGAACAACAGATTATATTTCTGATGTTTTAATTTGTGCAGTCCAAAAATATTGTTTTATGTACAGAAACGGGGTTAATTTCACAATCAGAGATTAATAAAGTATTATCATTTCAAAAGACAAATTCTTGCGTTGATTTGATTTGCATAATTTTTGTATGGCTTCAGAAAGACATGGATTTACCCACTGCAAGGAGACGGTATGCATTTTATTACAAGTACACCACTAATTTGTCTCTGCACATTGTGGAGAACAAGCAGCTTAGTGGGGTCATTTAAATATAGCTGGCGAAGTCCTTGCGATAAACAGACCAGAAAACCACGTCAATAACTTTTTTTTAAATACTGGTCAGTGTACGTGGCCGGGTTTAACTTCTTCTCGGAGTTATCTCTCTTTGATTTGAATGCCTTTCGCGGGCAAGAGGTTTTTCATCTGACTGGCTCCACCGCCGAAATCTAATTTTCCCATAGTACTGCCCGTTACTAATAAAAAGCCGTCTAACTTGCGCTGTTAAACAGTGGAATAGTGTTACATGCCCTTTTTATTGGTATTTGTTGTAGCAAATTAACATACCTGCACAGAGACATTAAGACTTTACACACTGCGTTTTTATTTGAATAATCTATTCATTAGTTCAGCATTTACCTTCCCAGATTTTAAGCGGTGCTCTCGCTTTGTCTTCTTTAATTCAGTTCGCTCCAGCACAGCTGAAAAGACAGTCAAGAACTTCTCCCTCCGTCTTTTTCTCCCCCCTAGCCCCTTTTCATTGCCGTCCTGGGAGACAGGTTTTGCGGTTTATCATTTATTAGCTACATCTTCTTGCACTAGTGACAGGGGCTGAAGTTTTCGGGCGAGTGAAGTTGAAAGCCACGTCTGTGAGAACCACGCTCCTGCCCACCCGCCGCTGCTGCCCTGTGGCCACTCAGTCGGATCCCCGCTCCATGTAGTTTTAGCGGGAAAAAGACTGGGAAAAAGGAAAGGAAGAAAGAAGGAAGGAAGGAAAGAAATACATATAAATACACATCTTGGCGAGAAGCAGCGACTTTCCCGGGGCCGAGAGGGCTGGCTGTGGCCCGGCGAGGAGCACACACCGATCGCCCGCACAATGCTCGTTGCCCAATTGCCATGACACCGGTCAAAGTAACTTTTTAAGCAGAGAGAAGTGGAACTTGGTGGGATTTGGAGATGTAACACAATGCGCAGCAGAAAGAGTTTCCTGTGACATAACCACACAATGGTCTGGGAATGCTTTCTCCTTTCTCTCATGAAATGGGGGATCGCCACCATCTCCCGGAGACAACGACGGGAAATAATAGACTATTGTATTTAAAAATAACAAATGACACACGCACACTGTGCAAGCGGAGTTGTCCAGTTTCCTAGTTAAGAGGAGCCCAGTTCGCAGGGCTTCTTCTGGGCGAGGTGCTGTGCAGGAACGACCTGTCCGAACGAGGGGAGGTGGGTAGGACTGGGGGAGCCGAGGATCTTCACGCAGGGGTAAAGCAAAAAGCGGAGAGAACAGTGAGCGAGAAAGGAAAAGAAATAACTTTTCTTTCCCCATCTTCAGGATAAGATCGTTAGTTCGAGCTGTGTGTGGGAGGGGGCGCTGTGGCAATGGATTCTCCATCCAGCGCTCCCCAGCACTGGCAGCGGAATTGTTCATGGAAGCTCCTTCCCTGCGGTTTCTTTTCGTATTTCAGGATTACTTTTATTAACAATGTTATCTAACCGTCGCCCCGTCATGCCTGCTCTAAAAGGTGGACCGTTCGCATGAGTTATGGTCCGTTCTTTTCCCCTTATCCTCCCACAGCTTTTCAGTTCGCTAAAAGCGTAATAGGGTATTTCATTTTCAAAATACAGTGTAGGAAGGGTCTGCCCAGGGGAGCGCTGGGAATTTAGACGACGCAAACGCAGACGAATAGACACATATGAAACATAGCCCTTGTTTGCAGTTTCTTTTTTTTTTAATTATTATTATTTTTTTAACCTCCTCTTCCCTCTCTTCCCGCCCCACGAACTGTGGCTTCGACATTTTGCACTAATAACGGGCCATGTCTTTACGAGGATTTAGCTCCCCTCCCCTTCTCTTTTGGGACGTTATTGGGGGCTAAGTTTGAAAAGAAAAAAAAACCCTAAAGCGTATCTCTAAATGCAGATCTGAGGCTTAGAAAAGTTGCTTCCCATATGTCACACTATTACTAAGAGTCTTAGTCATTTTCTGCTTAGGGAAGTATAAGCAAATATGTACCCGTAAGTATAGGATAAAAGACCTCCAAAGCTTCCCCGGAGGCTGCTGTTTTCACCTTAAAGATGGGCAGTGGTTCTCAGAGCGAGAACAGGTGTACGATCCACAGGAAGGATACTTCCTCCTTCTGGAGGGGGAACAGGGGAGAATAAAGAAGAATAAATTAAATCAGTGTAGCTGGTTTGTTTGAACG
>NW_009931104.1:0-338 GCF_000696875.1 Nestor notabilis
GCCGCTCGCTGCTGAACATGGCAGCCGAGATGGGCATGATGTTCTGGGGGGACACGGGGGGCAATGGGAGCCAATGGGGCAGCCGGGTGGTGCTGGGACCATCTTGGAGGCTCCAGAGACCTCCACCGCCCCCAGGTTCTCCTTGGTCTATCTTGGACGTTCCATAGACCTCAACCACCCACAGGTTCTCCTTGGTTCATCTTGGACCCTCAAAAGACCTCAACCAGCCCCAGGATCTCCTTGGACCCTCAAGAGACCTCAACCACCTCCAGGTTCTCCTTGGTCTATCTTGGACCTTCCATAGACTTCAACCACCTCCAGGTTCTCCTTGGTTTGTC
>NW_009931104.1:622-959 GCF_000696875.1 Nestor notabilis
TAGCCCCTCAAGAGACCTCAACCACCCGCAGGTTCTCCTTGGACCCTCAAGAGACCTCAACCACCCCCAGATTCTCCTTGGTCCATCTTGGACCCTCCATAGACCTCAACCATTCTCAGGGGTCCAGGTTCTCCTTGGTCCATCTTGTAGACCCCAAGACCCCGCTAAGGACTCACAGCACCCTTGGGCAATCCAGGTTCTCCTTGGTCCACCCTATTGACCCCAAGAGCCCCACAAGGCCCATCACTGGTCCAACTCCCCCCTTGGCCCACCCCCTAGCCCCCTATATCTCCCCATAGACCCCGCTAAGGTCTCACCTTGAGCTTGCCCAGCTCAA
>NW_009931105.1:0-221 GCF_000696875.1 Nestor notabilis
AGGCAGCCAGCGCTGCACCAGGCCCGGGCAGGCACCACCGGCTGCGCTTTGAACTCACACAGAAAACCATTAACGCACCGGGGTGGAGCCCAGGCCTTTAGCCAGGACTGCTGCGGGGCACGGCACCCCGCGGGGGCCGGGCGGGTGCTGCAGGGGGACCGCGGCTGGGAGCAGAGATCACAGTCATCGGGGGAAGCCGGGGATGGGCGGCGGGAGGTCGT
>NW_009931105.1:410-1367 GCF_000696875.1 Nestor notabilis
CCCTGGGAGCTCCCCTGCACCACTGTCCTGCCATGGGCACAAGGTAATGGGCACAGCGGGACCCTTGACATCTCAAAGGCAATATCCACTGCAAACATCAGCCTTCAAGTAGCAACAGACAGGGAGTTGGAGGGGTAAATCATGCCTTAGGGGTCAACTCAAAGCTTTCCTCCAGAGGGGACCAAGCTAAGAGCCAGGATCCCACCTGGAGAGGGGCTTCCTCTGCCAGGAAAGCACAGTCCATGGTGGCTGTTCCCATTGCTTGTGCCCATTGTCCCAAGGCATCAGGGTTGTGTGTTGCAGGGTGGGTCTGCACAGAGGCCACGATGAGCCCTGGAAGTGGGAGGGTACTAAAAGCCATCAGAAGCTGTCATGGGGCTGCTGGACTCCCCGTCATCAACCCTGGGGTTGGCACATCCACCCGGGCTCCTTTGGCATGACTGGCCAGGAGGAAGATGCGATTCCTGCCCTTCTGAGGGCATGAGTCTCTCCAGTCTGATTCAGTACCTGCCTCACCCCGCTGCCAGTGTCACAGGTGTCCCCAAGCCAGGGTTCCCATCGGTGGCTTGGAGACCTGGCCTGGAGTCACTGTAGGTGCAGTGGGTGTGGGCACTGAATGGATGCGGGAGCTGTTGTTTGCCTGCTGTCAGCATGGGAAAGTATGTGTGTGACTCCCTGCCGGCTCTGCCGGGCACAGCGAGGGGAGAGGAATGAGCAGACAGGGTGTGATCCTATTTCCACACTGACAGAATGAGACATGAGGAGATGCAAGAGGTGCTTGCTATCTGGAAGACAGACGCTGACAAAACAATGTGGGAAACTCCGAAGGTCGGAGTTGGCTATGGAGATAGAGCTGAAGTAATTCATGGTAACTTGGGAGTTTGGCTCTGCTCAGACAAAAAAGATACTCACAAAATCATAGAATCCCAGGCTGGTTTGGGTGGGAAGGGAAATTCA
>NW_009931105.1:1383-6193 GCF_000696875.1 Nestor notabilis
GATGGGGCAGCCACAGCTTCTCTGGGCACCCTGTGCCAGCGCCTCAGCACCCTCCCAGGGAAGAGCTTCTGCCTAAGAGCTCATCTCAATCTCCCATCTTTGCTCTGGAATACCGAGGCTTGCTGGAATGGGTTCCTCACCCAAGCCAGGCCTTGGAGACAAGACTTGTTGAGATTGAAAACTGTTCAGTGTCTATGGGTAGAATGAGCCAGCAGACAGCAGTGCTCAGAGAGCTGCCAGCACCATGGGAGGTCACAGCTCCCGGGTGGCTGCAAGGGTGAGTAACTGCAGCGGGACTGGGCAGAAGAGCTTGAAGGATCTGCTTAAAGACTGTCTAGTGCCAGACAGGCCTGTGATTCCCACAGCAGAGCAGAGAGAACCACACTGCTCTGCACTGCCCAGTCACGGCTGAGCTGCTCCCATAGCCAAGTGTGTGAACTGGCTGCACTCACAGCTGATTCACTGGGAATCACTCCTTTAAGGGAAACCCCTTGGCACACACCTTGTGCCAAAATGGGCAGAGCGGGTCTCAGGCCAGAGAGCAGGTCTGAGCTCCAGCAAGATGCTGATGGAGGCGGCTTGTGAAGCACCAGCTCATGCAGGTGCTCTTCACCCTCTTCCCCACTCACCAAGAGGAAGTTCAGGTTAGATATAAGGAAGAAGTTCTTTACTGTGAGGGTGGTGAGGCGCTGGCACAGCTTGCCCTAAGAAGTGGTAAATCGTCCATCCCTGGCGGTGTGCAAGGCCAGGTTGGACAGAGCCTGGGCAACATGTGTGAGGCACCCCTGCACATGGCAGGGGATAGGAACTGGATGATCTTAAGGCCCTTTCCAACCCAACCCATTCTATGATTCTAAGAGGAGAAAAGGGCTTGTTGGGGGCCCAGCGTGGCCCTGACCCAGCACTGTCAACAGAGGCTGTCTGCCAAGTCCCACAGGCAGAGCAAGGTCTGGCTTTGCCATTGCAGGACCCAGTTTGAGCCCAGAGAATGACAATACAGAGTCCCTCCCATTCCCACCAGGCAGCCCTTCACCCTCCTGCTTTGTCATTGTCTCTCCCTTGTACAGGTGAAGGGGACCTCGCCTGTCTCCTGCACCCCGCAGGCATCCCAGCTGGCAGGAGGGGTCAGACAGGGTGAGCATCGCCCATCACCCTGCCTATGGGCCCAGCCATAGCTCCGCTCACTGAGCTCCTGATGGCCACTTGCCCTGAGCCTGCCCCACAGTAGTTTCCATTGCACACACACCATGGAGTTTCCTTTCATGGTAAGAGATCTAGGATTGCCTTCTTTCAGAGGGGTCTGTCAGGACATGTCCTAACAGATGATAATGAGCAGCTGAGATAGAAGCAAAGACAGCATATTTCACTCCACACCTCAATATATTTGTTACCCATTTTGGTGTTCTTCAAACCTGTCAGCAGGGGTAAAGCCTGTGCCTGACATTCCTTACAGGCAGGAGACATCTCTCCCAGTTGCATCCTTCAGCTGGTTTCTGCTGAGCTGTGAACTGCTGTGAGAGGCACTCAGGGGAAACTGGCCCACAGGGAAACCCAGTGATTTCTAATTAGCTCCTATTCATGACATTAAAGCACAATTAAATGCTATTGTTTGAGGGAAATGCACCACATTGGCCCTGGCCTTTTCTCACCACCCTCACCACATGGAGTTACTGTGTGTGCTGCCTGTCTGCTCCTAACATGTAATTTCACTTGCCTTCCTATGCAAGTTCTGCTCTTCCTTTCCCCCTGCAGCACAGCAGAGGCAGAGATAGCATCTGTGGCATGCTCCTCGCTGGAACAGCCTCTGATACCATCTCCTGAACATTATGATGTGTTCTGTTGGGGTTTTTTTAACTTATCTCAAGGGAATTTATTGTGGGTGAATATTTCAGCAGAGCCTGGGAGACTGAATTCTTCTGGTGACATAAAATTGCTAAAGTGGGGCATGTTCCCCTGTATAATCCTGCCCTGTTGGCATAGCCAGCGCAAGGGGAACTCTGCTGAGGGTTCCTCATGTCAAAGCAGGGTTGGTTTGGGAATTGCTGTTCAGGAGCTCAGCTATAGGTCAGGGCAGCAGCTGACCAGCAGGAACATCCATCGGGAAAGACCAGAAAAAGCTGATATTGCAGGACAACCTCCAGATCTCATCTTAGGCTCCTGTATCAGCTGTAATAAAAGAGCTCAAACATGGGCTGAGGTTGTGAGAACACAGAAAGAAACCCCCTAAATCCAGGTATTCCCTGCCTGTGGGGCTTTGCCTCATTTCAGGGCAGTTGTCACCTTCAGGCTTTCTTTAACTTGGTCTAAAACATGGGGGTGACCTGAGCGGGAGGACAGAGCTCACAGCACAGTTTTTGGTCCATGTGAGGGGCTCACAGCCAACATGGGAATTGCCTGGAGCAGGTTTGCTAGAGCAAACATGAGCAAAGTGAGCATGTCTGGAAGAGCTCAGAACAAGGGTGGCCAAGGGATGGCTCCTGAGCAGAGCTCCCACATGGCGGCTGTTGGGCAATGCTGTACCCCCCACCACGGAGGGCAGCAGGTCAGGCCACCCCAGGACTGCGCTGGAAGCCTGGCACAGTCAGCTGCAGGCTCTGCCCTTTGCCAGCAGTGGGGTGCTCGACGTCTCCTCTGTTCCCCAGCTCACTGAGGGATGGGGCACGTGCACATCCCAAATCCCCAGTTTGCAGCTTGGGGGGGTCAAGAATCCAAACCTGAAGCCAACCAGTTCTGAGGCAGCGCTGCCCAGAGGCTAGAGCCCTCCACTCAGAGGTGTCTTTCTGGTTAGGCTTCTTCCTTGGTGGCCGCCCAGGAAGACCACACCACGTCTCCTGGAGCTGCTAAAGAAAGAGAACTGACTCCCTATTAAGTCCTTGAGATCTAACAGCGATGCAGATAAAGCGTTGTTGTTATTGTGTCCTTCAGGGAACAGATGAAAGAAGGGAGGCACTATGAATTACCAAGGGTGAGGCTCTGGGAACATCTTAGCAACTCCAAAATCAGTTAAGTGCATTAGAATGTGAAAACAGCCAGAGGGGCCCCAGGAAGGAAGGAGATCACAACAGGAGAGAGAACACAAAAGGCTTCCTAATCCCTATAACTCTTTCACTACCTCACAGGCACCTCTGCTAAAAGAAAACATAACTCCTCTTATCGGAGGATGACATGGCTGGAGCCAGGCAGGCCGGGCTGGGTGTGAGCTTTCCACTGCGCGCCTCAGCAGTAAAGGGATTGGTTTTTCCCAACAAAGAACACAACAGAGCAGTGTCTCCCTTCCTGCTTTCTGCTGCCTTTTTCACGCTAATACCTGTCCAGCTGCATCACTCTAATCACTGTGCTCAATCCCTTAATAGCACGATGCAGGCGTGGCTATGGGGTGGCTGCACTGCCTAATTCTCCACATCTCCTCTGCATTGTCCTGTTTAAACTCTGCTTTGCAGGTGCCCACAGCTCTAACCCCTCACTGCTCCATGTCTTGCAATATGTCCCCAACATAAAAAGGAAAAGGAACTGTTGGAGCAAGTCCAGAGGAGGCCACGAGGATGACCAGGGGCTGGAGCACCTCCCGTATGAAGACAGGCTGAGAACATTGGGGCTGTTCAGCCTGGAGAAGAGAAGCTGCGTGGAGACCTCAGAGCAGCTTCCAGTGTCTGAAGGGGGCTACAAGGATGCTGGAGAGGGACTCTCCATCAGGGACTATAGCGATAGGACAAGGGGTGATGGGTTTAAACTGAAACAGGGGAGGTTCAGATTAGATACAAGGAAGAAGCTCTTCCCTGTGAGGGTGCTGAGGCGCTGGCACAGGGTGCCCAGATAAACTGTGGCTGCCCCCTCCCTGGCAGCATTCAAGGCCAGGTTGGACACAGGGGCTTGGAGCAACCTGCTCTACTGGAAGGTATCCCTGCCCACGGTAGGGGGTTGGAATTAGATGATCTTAAGGTCCTTTCCAACACAAAATGTTCTATGAAGTCACCAACTGCTGCAGTGGAGTTCCCAGGATGTGATGCAGCAAAGCAAATGCACTGGGAAACATGAGGCACCTGCCTTTTAAACTGAGTGAAACCCCCAGTCATGGGGACTTTCCAGTCTCTGTATAGAGATTCACCCCAGACCAGTATATAAGCAGAAATTACTAGAGTTTCTTTTCTTTTGAGCTACAAGATTTCTGCCAAAGGTAGTATCAGAGCATAAATACCACCAGGTCTGTGCTTGCCCTGGGATAGAGGTCCTGATGGGAAGATTTCCATCTGGCTTTGCATTGGCCCATATAAAGACTATGGATGTGCTGAGCTCTTAAGTCAGCAGCTTTCATTGGCTTTAGACTCCTTAAAAGAGCAAATAAATAGATTTGTAGATTTTAATTATACAAGGCACTTGCAGGCGACTTGGCATGACAGAGGATTCACTTGTATTACTTCATGGAGGAGCAGTGGGGTGGAGCTGGAGCAAGCACCTCTGCGTCTCAGGTGCAACACTGGAATGCTAAAACATAGCCACAAGCAAGGAGCCTTGGGTCTGAGTCATGCCGGGTGCTGGGAACCCCAGTGGAAGGAGCGGATCCTCCGTGTGCCTGCTGCTTCTAGTGGGATGTGACAAAAGACATGAAATCGGGGAGAGAGAAATGATGATTCTGGAATTTGGCTCTGGCTGTCACGGGTGACGAAAAGCACCGGCAACGCCTCCTGCCTGGGCTATAAAGGGCTCCAGGCCAGGGGGGAGCCAGCACTCGCTGCCTGCGCTGCCAAGCCTCTGCCTCTCTGCAGCACTACAGCCTCCGCCAGCCTTCACCATGAGCACCACTGTCTGTCCA
>NW_009931105.1:6431-9368 GCF_000696875.1 Nestor notabilis
GAGCCGGCTTTGGAGCTGGCTTTGGAGGTGACTGTGGAGGCGGCGATGGCATCCTCCAAGCTGGCGAGAAGGAGACGATGCAGAACCTCAACGACCGCCTGGCTGTCTACCTGGACAAAGTGCGTGCCCTGGAGGAGGCCAACACTGACCTGGAGGTCAAGATCAGGGAATGGTACAAGAAGCAGGCACCTGGTCCTGACCGTGACTACAGCCCCTACTACAGGACCATCGAGGAGCTCAGGAACAAGGTAGGATGCTGTGATTAACACACTGGGACATCCTGTTACCAGGGAGGAAGCAGGAACACCAACTGCTACCTGTGTAATTAGTAAGCACTAACTAGGTCATAAAAAGTGTCTGAGATGCACATGCAGAGTGCCAGGCTGGAGGTTCAGAGATGCCTCAATGCCAGCCTTTGTTTACATCTCTCAGGATGGAACAAAGAGCAGTTTTCACTGGAAGAAGCAGATCTAAAAGGATGTAATGCAGAAGTGCAGAATAAGAGACAAGTCTGCATTGATAATGATTGGTTTGGAGGAGTTAAAATGAATTTGCAGGGCAAGTTGTAGGTGTGGGCAGGCTGTGAAACATCGATGTCATATTCAGAAACATTCATCAAAGAATTTGCAGACTTGCTTTAGCTCCTTAGTACTTATGTGATTTAGATGCTAAAGAAAAAAAGACCTGACCCATAATGAACTTTTTGCCTCCTTTTGGCAGTCCCTGCCCCAGGACCAGGCTTAATGTAAACCCATCCACCTAGGCAGCCCTGGGGGGATTCCTCTTGGATGTGATTGGATTCCCACCACCTCATTCAGGGAAAATACTCCAGAGTTGACTTTGTTCTTCTCTGTTAGTGCTCATGTATGAATTGTCCTCAGTAAACATGAAGGAGAGCAGTGTACAGCTTGAGCTGGCAACGGGTTCAGGGAATACATTTTCTCTCCCTCTCCTTCGTCCCGTAACCAACAACCTCCCAAACACTGACCTGAATCTTCTCCCAGGGTGGATTATTTGGTCCTGGCTTTGTAATACAAAAAACCCCAGAAGATACAGGCACTTGCTCACTGCCTTGTGCTCCATTTCTGCAGCAAACAGGTCAAAACCACCCCAAACCAGCATAGGCTGGACAGGCCTTTGAGCAACCTACTCTAGTGGAAGGTGTCCCTGCCCATGGCAGGGGGTTGTAGCTGGATGAGCTTTTGGGTCCCTCCCAACCCAAATCAGTCCATGTTTATATGATGCTGTGAAACACCCTGCTGGTCCATCTGTCCTGCCTGCTGTGCATGAGGAGCAGGTGGTTCCTCCTTGACCCTTGCATCATCAGCACCCACATGGCAACAAAAGCCATCATCAGATCTCACACACCTTACATGCTTTCATGCTGCCTTTTAAAATACTTACTGACAGATTCTTGGAAAGAGAGGTCACCGAGTGACCAGCCCCTTCCTGCAGCCAGTCTCAGCTGTGTCTCACTTGCCCTGATTCAATACACACTTCTGCTAAGGAAACTATTCCTCTCCTGATGGTCTCACTTGTGCTCCATCCCTTGCTGAGACAGGAGAAGTTCCTGATGCTCATTTAGTGCTTGTTCTTTATCCTCCACCCTCCAGGTCCTGGTGGCTACAGTGGACAATGCTAACCTCCTCCTGCAGATTGACAATGCCAGGCTGACAGCTGATGACTTCAGGACCAAGTAAGCCACTTTTCCTGGAAAAATGAAACAAAGTCTGCAGAGGCGTTTGATGAAATGAGGAGAAAATCCTGACCAAACCCCAAAAAGGGAACAAGGAAGCAAAGCCTTCAAAATGAAGGTGTAATTTCCAAAGCAGATGGTTATCTAACTCTTACAGGCCCTTAGGGATTGTTTTGTTTCCATCCAAAACTTCACTGGATGGAAACTTTTATACCCATTGTGTGGTACAACCTCTCCTGTGCAGAGAACTTGCACTGTGCCTCTGCTGAGCATTTAACTTCTTTGTACATAGCTCAGCAAAGCCCAGTCCCAGTAACAAAGCCCAGTGACACCAGGGGCAAGGTGATGTTATGGCCTCAGATGGACACTGGTTTATCAGTTGTTTGCTAGCATTCACCATCAGAACTGTGTCCAGGAACATCAGGGTCAGACAGTATTGCCATGATGCCAGCAGCAGCACGGAGGAAGTGAGCAACAAACCCAAGTGCTCTGTCCCCAGATGGGCAAAATCCTGTGCAGCTCTTCTGACTGTTCTTGTCCCCGCAGGTTTGAAACGGAGCAGGCTCTGCGCCTGAGCGTGGAGGCAGACATCAACGGCCTGCGCAGGGTCCTGGATGAGCTGACCCTGGCCAGAGCCGACCTGGAGATGCAGATCGAGAACTTGAAGGAAGAGCTGGCCTACCTCAAGAAGAACCATGAGGAGGTGAGCACAGAGCCAGGCTCAGAAAAGTCCCACCTCGGTCCAGAAAGGTCCAACGAGGGCTGGTTCAACCTTTAAGACTATCCTGAGTTTGGAATTGCTGGGAGAAAAGATGAGAAGTGCTGGTAAGGAAATAGGGATAGTTTGCTCTGGATAACAGAGCATCCTCTCCAGAGCCTGTATAAAATCCATCCAGCTCTTGTCATTTCAGGAATGTCCACTGTAGCTGTTAGAGATGTATTAACAATCCGTGCAGCTTCAGGCCTGGAAGATCGGTCTCCTGAGAAATGAAGACAGCTCCAGGCTCTGATTTATTATCTGAGGAATTAACTGGAGATTTATTCAAAATCTGGATTATTTGATTTCTGATTGTGGAGCAAAAGCCCCAAGTCACTCCCTGTTGATCTGCCTCTGAAACACCCACTGAAGGATGCTACCATTCTTGGAGAATTCTATCTTGACAGTAACATCTTTATATGCTGGTGGTTGGGTTGCATGAAGATGTGTTTCTCTTTTGTGCCAGGAGATGAATGCCCTGCGC
>NW_009931106.1:0-8389 GCF_000696875.1 Nestor notabilis
AGCGCCCCGCGGCCGCCCCGGCTCAGTCCGGTGTCCCCTCTCAGGTCACGGAGGCAGAGCCCGTCCCGTGACAGTGCGCGTCTCCCCGGGCCCGGCACACCGGGAAAATGCCGTTTCAGCCCCGGCAGCAGGTGCTCCTTCCCCCGCTAGCCAGCCTTGGTCCAGCGCTATCGATTCCCCGTCTACCCTCCTCCCAGACGGGAAACATGTGTTTCTTTAATCTTCACTGATTATTCTGGGGCTTAAGGAACCCAGAGACACAACCTGCGGGAGAGCAATTCCCCTAATGACCAGGAGCAATTAGCAACAGGTCTCTGCCTCTGACGGTCAGAAACAGACTAGAGAGGTTCCTTGAAACACCTTATATGAAGTCTGTCACAAACCGGAAGAGGCTTTCATAAATACTTCACTTAAATCCAGCAGAAAGTGAACGGGCTCTCCTGTGGATGAGAGCATTATTTTTTACCGGAAGAAATCAAGCTATTGACTTCTATTTTAAAGGTGTTTATAGCTACAGAAATCCAAAGTGTAAGAGCTGCAAACCTGAACTAGTGCTGCTGCACCCTTACTGCCGGTCTTTCTTACAAAAACATGCCGGGAATTCATTGCGATGCCGGTTCTGCCCTAGCTCGCAGCCCCGCGCTCCAAAACTGTTGTTGTATCTGAAAAGCAAGCAAGCGAAAGGCAGCTTTTCAAGCACCCGATGAACCTGTCCCAGTCAGTGGCAACTCAGCTAAATATATCCCGGATAACCTGAGGGAGGTAGGGGGATGAATGACACTTTTTCAGATAAAATTGAAAAAGGTGACCCAGGCTTACTCGCCTTTTGGTTATGCGCCTTCTTCTTGAACATAAGGATTCTTCTAGTCAGTCAAGGGGCAACTCACATGCCACCATCTTTTATTCAAAGGCAGGCACAGATGTTCCTTCTGCAGGGGAGGTTTTAATTTATGAAAATTATATTGTTTATGCATGAATGCACTCTGCATAACACACAGTACTTCCATCTGATGAGAGAAATACCACAGAACCAGTGCCAATGTCAGGAACATATTCTGCAAATTTAGCCGCTTAAATGTTTAATGAATATTTGGAAGGCACTTCCAAACCACAAGAAACCTTTTCAATTACCTTTACTTTTTTCCATGGTTAATAACAAAATTCAGCTCCTCCAGCCAATGCAATTTACTTAAAAGATCTACCTAGGCTATCGGAACGTTTGCTACTGTGATACAGTAGAGAAAATGATATTTTAATGTTATGAGCAACCTAATAAGGAAAATTAATTAGGCATTTTGGTAACTACAGGCTCCATTTTACAAATCACTTGTGAGTTTTGTTGTTTCAATTAGTTTAGTTCCTCCCCCCATTATAAAATATTGGAGATCTTCTCCCCCACTCCTTTACTGCTGCTGCTTCTGATGCCTCTGTTATGTTTTTCTTACTGTTAGTATCAAGCCAAATCTTAAAATTTTTGCTCATGACTCCCACAGGAAAGTCTATCAAGGTCTCTTTCAAAGGAAAGAATTACTCAGACTGTTCCTCTCCTATGAACATATCACTAAATACCTAAGACTATAGTAGGATTATCCAACTTCCACATGCAGAGATAATTCTGGGGTTGTGTTGTACCCACACACACATTGGGTCACTCAGTACAGGCCTAGGACTCTATTTTTACTTGGCTTGTTGGCCTTCCCCTTCTTTATTCTGTACTTCTGACAGAAGAAATTGTTCTGCCACCAGGGTATGCCTGAGAAGACCCTGGTGAAATCTCCACGGGTACAGCTCACGAGTAACAATCACAACTTGCCGCTTTTCTTTTCTTAGTTTTCTGAAGCAAGAGAAGAGGGGCTGCAGGTTCTGGGCCCATTGTTGCCTGTGATACAGCTGAGGCCCCAGCTATGACAGAGAGATCAGAAGTGGTGGAATTCCAGGTTACATTCACAAGGTATCTGAGAGATTGAAGCCTCAGGTTTTACCAAGCCAGAATGACAAATATGCCTAAACAACAACAGACTTCGGCCTAGTGCCTTCAGGAGGACTCCTTAGATGAAGGGAAGTAGATTCAAGGAGAACCAAGATTCCCAAATTCACCAGGAAAAAAACAAACAGAGCATTGCATTCTCCAGAATATGATCTTCCAGAATTTTAATAAACTAATATTAAAAAGCAATACACAATCCCAGAGGTAATAGGAATTAATAAAAATAATACTAAACTAAGCCTTTAGAACAAGTAAATCAAGTCCTTTCTATCATCTGCAACAGTATAAATTCTTGCAATTATTTCAGTATGGTAACTGATCAAAACTGGATCTACCATGACCTTAGTAATTGCTTTTGATGTATTAAAAGTGAGTCTCCTCTTTAAAAACGACCATAATACTTCTGTAATAAGAACCAGCTTGTCCAATAGTTTTAGAAATTGAATTCCATTCTTGTTTATATATATCTAAAAACAAAAAAACACACAACAAAAAAAACCCCAAAACCCCAACCAGGCAAACAAAACCCACTCAGTTCTTACTCATTCCTATTGAGAAAGAACATAGAGAAATTAAACTTGGAGTTCTGCCTAGTGCTGTATCAGGGAAAACATGTAGAAATTGGTCTTTAGTTTTATGGGTTGTATGGTCATTATTTCAGAAATTATAAATGGTCTGCTTCCTTAGCTGAAAATCCCATATTACAAAAAACCCCTTGAAAAACATAGTACATGAATACATGTCAGAACAGTGAGCTGAGTATCTACAAATAGACTGTTAAATATGTACATAAGTGTTTTTTAAATAATTCATATATGTATTTAACAAACTGTCAGAAAATATGCAATGCAAAATTAAAACTGACAATGCTCTCAAAGCATTCTCCTAAGTATTTAGGTTGCCTACAGGGTATGTAAAACAGAATATCAGCTCTGGCTTTCAGTTTCCTAGCTTGCAGTAGTTCGCAGCATAGATTTAGTTGCTTCTATTTCATTTCATACAAAAACCAGTTAAGATTTACACTATTTGCTAATATTTTGGTGACAGAACAACTGAAACAGAGTAAAACTTTATTACCTTGAAATGACAGCATATCAACCTTAATGCAAAGAAAAAATAAAGCATCCTTTAATCAACAGATCCTCATTTTTATATTCCTTCCGATTACCACACTTTCCTCTATTGTTGTCATTAAGACTGTATTCAGCTCATGATGGGCTCAGGAATGACTTCAGCTTCAGACTCCATTCTTACAGCTTCTTATTCCTGCATAATAATTCCACTTCTCTTTGCAGGGATTTGTCCATCTCCAGAACTTCAGACTTTCTTTTCCTTAACCTGCTCTTCTTTCTCTTTTTTTATGCTTCCCTTCTCCATTTCAGACATATAAAAGGATGTCTAGCAATAGTAATGTTCTCTTCTACAGAAAATTGATGCCTTTAAAATAACTTATGACTTCACTTATTCTGTAAAGTCTGGTGTTCTACTGAATGTCTCTTCTTCAAAGAATGTAAACCAACACAACAGTGTTGAATTCATACTGAGAGCTACAAAAGGTTCTTTTCTAGGGTAGCAATGTAAGAAGGGAACATAGAAAAGCTAATATTTGGGAATGAACAGCTGAAGTATAACTGACTACACATTAAACCTCCATTGTACAAACAGACATTGTAGCCAGAAAAACATACAAGCCAAGGGTATGCTGCCAATTTCAAAACTCAGGTTTCTCCAGAAGCAGATCTCTATTAGCCACTGAAACAAGCCAGCTATCAGAAATGTCCAGTTGAATTCTCCAGATTGGGCATAAGGTATTTTCCTCACAGTATCCACTTATCTCTTCTTAATACCCATCCCTTAACTTCAGTATCACATTATTCGTGAATCAAAAAAACTGGCCTTCCCCTTTCTTGCCTATTAACCTTCTTGCATTTTTCTACCCATTCTTCTTGATGTGAGATTTCATTTCCAATAGCATGCTTTACCTGCTTGCTTTTCTTCAGTAAAAACTAACTGTGTTTATTATTTCTGCCATAGGTTGCCCAACCTCTTCTCTTCCTTCACAGGGTTCTTCTGGAAAAGACTTCTAAGACTCCCACTAGTTCTTAGCATCTAGACAGCAAGAGATTATTTCCTTCATCCAGAGAGAAACACTACTATCAAGAGGAGTAGTTAGGAGGAGAGGTTAGCTCATCTGTTGTCCAGACCCAGAGGATGCTCCTTGCTCCTAGTTCATCTGCCTATGCTCAAGGCCAGCACCCCAGCAAGGAGCAATACCTCCCCTGAGTTTAGACTGCAGAAAACAGGTTCTAACGAAGGCACAAGGGGGATCTGCCCTCCCTCATGCAAGAGCAGTGCTTAAGAGTGGCTTTCAGCCCAGATATCTACCTTGACGACACTGCAGCTATGTCTGTGCCTGGCAACATACGGGCTTAATATTCTTGATTGACCTTGGGCCTGCCTTGACAGTATAGACTTCCTTGGTGACTGCTGGGTTAGCAAGGATATGGGTTACTGTCACCAGACCTGCCCCACTGACTTTGCTTTTCAGCTTGATAGTGGACCTACCATGTCATAATGGGCTTGTCAAACTATCAGGACTCTGGCTGAACTTGACTATACACAGCTCTGCTCAACTTGATCCAGAATGTAGGATCCTACCTAACCCACAGTTACTCTCACCTCTACTCCTTTTATAAAACAGCCTACCCTTCCATAATATTCCTTCTCTTGTGCTTCCAGCTCCTAAGTGCCCAAGGCCACTAAACACCCTGACCAGCCCCACCTGCAACTCCCCGACCAACCCCACCCAAGGGCCTGGAGCTCTATTTAAGATCAGCCTGTGACTATTAGTCTTCCCTTTAGGAATACTAGAGAATGGTGGTGTTCAGTCTCTTCACTGTGAGCTTGCCTGCTAATTTGGATTCTTGGGGGATACTACCACCTTTTGCTGGACTGCCTTGTTCAGGTACCATCAGGTGGGTGCTGTCCTTGGAAGGCCTCTGCCTTGCTGCCGTAGGGTCCCCTTTGGTTCCCAGGCTATTAGGGAGCAGCTAGTCCTTGCTGTGCTCTGGCAATGGCTTTGCTTCCATTGGTGTGCCCCCATCTCCCTTTTTGCTGCTTCTACTTTACTTTGGCTATTTGTTTTAAACAAACAAAAATGTTAAGACAATTTCTAAGGCAGCTCCATAGGCTTTCCAAGTAAAGTGGAGTAAGAGAGTAACCTAGGATTCAGACTGTACAACATAACACAAAGCTGTTCTGTGGATGCAGTTCTATGATTTTTTTTTAAAATTTTTTTTTTAATTCCTTGTACACCGGAAGAATGCATAGTTTCTGTATTCGTTATTAGCAAAAAATAAAAAGCTGTATCTTGTAGACATCTGATGATGAGCTACATGTTCTCATGCACTGCATATTTAGTCACCCTTAAATTGAAGGAGGTATATTAAATTCAAAGACAGAATTATCTTATGCATGGAAAACACTACATATTTATAAATATTCAAAGAATACTTCTGGAGGCTATCTGAAGAGCTGCAACATTTAATTTGAAGGATTTTTATTATAAAATGTCCTTCAACTCCTTTACTTCTTATTAAGAGGTGAATAGGGCTTCTCTATGTTCATGTGTGCATTGCCTTTGAATCAAAATGCACATGAGAGAACAGGAAAGTAAAATATGTAAGCTGCTTTGGATGACTTGGAATGACTTCTGCATCATTCCTGTCCCTTGTGCAGCATACTATCTTTCTAGATGTCCCTTGATCATTCTGACGTCACAAGTACCTACATGCTCCACTTCCAAATTCTCGTTATGATTAAAGATGTAGAAGAAATCAAGGCTGTTATGTGTAAATTCAGTGCTCTGTACTATTTGCCTACTATACAAGTCTTGCTACACACTTACTGGTTTCCTTGTGTATCTCTCTTTCCTCTGTTATGGCAACATCACACAGGATGCTACGTGAGATCATTGATACAACTCTTCTTGCAAGAAGAGACAAGGAAATCCTGTGTGTGAGTTCCAGACACACTCTAGAAAATGGATAAGATGGTAACACTGGACTGTTATGTTTTTCCAAATTCAATCTGAATGTTTTTCAAAACTCTGCAAATATGAAAGTTGTGATATTAAAAAAATAAATCTATAAGGATAGACTTGTTTAGAATATTATTTTTTCCGAAGGAAAAAGTGTGTCTCAGACTTACAAAGGACTCTGGGGACTGAGGATTTGTGAACAGCAGCAAACCAAGTGTGAACATATGGTTTTTGTTACTTATATAGAGTTCTCTATATTTTTATCTACTACATTTCAGTAATTATCATTTACTGATTTAATACACCTTTCAAGTAATATCAATAAGAGGGTGTTAGAAGTTATGATATCAGTTGAAGGGTATTACAAGTCTCTTGGGAACTGTAACTCCCACTGTGGTTACTGAAAATAGTATTATTTTATGGTTCTAAACTAGTTATCAGCTTATCCTTTCCTGTACCTTGTGAGAAATTATCTGGTGACAATGTATAATATACATAGGTGGGATAGGCTAATAAATGGTCCCAGAAACAAACACAAATGACTGCAGGGTATTATAAAGGGCATACACCCTCAAAATTGATTCAACTATATCCAGTTTCATGTTGTGCTTTATCTTCTGGTTAATGATTTAGCTTTCCTTTTGAATGACATCAATGCAAACACATTAAAGATCAGCGATGTCAAATAACAGACACAGGTTTAATTGCTTCATCTACTGTTGTACCAGAATGATAAATTGGTAAGCCAAGCTTGTTTGTTTGGCTCGTGGTTTTTCCTGCCTTGTTATGCAGTTATCTTTAAGCAAAAGGATGTTTTGCACAAATCTTCCACAGTTTACACTTTATTCTTTATGTGATTACTCTGAGTTCAAGATATTTATATCCCAACAAAGAAGATCTAATGGACAAAAAGTATCGACACAATTAAAATCTGAACAGGACTATTGACACCAATAGCTTTAAGCAAGCAGAAAGTTTGTGTTCATGTTATGATTCAGAAAGGCAAATTGTTGAGGGCTACATTTCAGGGAATGGCTCCATGCAAATCGAAAAGCACTTACAGGCTGCATATTTAACAAATATTCAGAGCATAGATGTAGCAAAGTAATAGATGGAAATAAATATTAAAAAGCTGTACCATAATGACTTTTTAAATGCCTTAAAACTGTCTTATAATTAGCCTGGTATAGGGTTTTATGGAACTTTTAAGGGAGACAGTTTAGGAGTCATGAAATCATGTATCATCTCAGGCACTCACAGCTGGTTTGATTGTAGACAATCAGATTTCCTAACCTGTGAAACTATTTCTCTTCTAGAAAGACAAACATCACAAGGAAAACTTTGGATATTCTGATGCACAGTTTGAACTATAATTTGTATCAAAAAAAGGCAGTATTTTAAATTAATTACTTTATTTATTAGGGCAACATTGTAGATTTCTCTTATTACAAACGCTAAAGATAAAATGACTAAACCACTCATTTAATGAACTAATAAGCCACCATGACATTATACAACTCAGAACTAAAAAAACCCCTTGCTGTTTTCCTTCAAGTTAAGCCCTTACAGGTTCAGGAGCACCTTATGAATTGATATTGCAGTTCTAATGTGATTGTCATCAGTCAATCTTACAGCACCTGTGAGTAAAGCTGTCATACCTCCAAACAGTAAAATCTATCATTTACAGTGGGGGAGTAAAGAAGTGATCTGCCTCCTCTGCGTTTAAGTTTTGAGGGTGATGGATGACTATGAAGCCTTCTGGGTATGCTTTCTGCATTGGCCTACTTGATACAGAATCTAATACTGCATGAGTTTGTATCAGATTAAGAGTTATTTAAGTGGTATGTGTAATTGTGGTACCTCCACCTAGGTTTATAATAATATTCTGTTTTGCAGCATGAATGTCAACATGGTATTGATCTTAAGGCTCAGCCATAGGCACAACTTGTAAAAGATTTGACCTTTCTAGTATGAAAGGGTTATTACGACTTCGTGTCGTAGTTTTCTAAGGCTAAACAACACTCTTAATGATGACAGAAAAGCAGAAGACATATGGACTCACAAAGAAAATTAGTTTCTGTAGCTAGAGTACTCCTTCATTGCTCTCCTTAGAGAAGTAAGAGTAACTTAGGAGAAAAAAAACTCCTCAGTCATCAGGGTGCTCCTGACCTTCCCCACTGTCATCCTGCGAAGCACCCACAATACTTCGTTTAGGGTTCGGGATCGATGCGGTATCGGGCGCAAGCTAGACGGCAGCAGTTCAGTACTGCCCTGGTCCATGCCAGCCTGCGCTCAGCTCCGCTCCACGCGTCCTGTTCCCCGGTGGGGGACACGTGTGCCCCGGAGGTGCTAAGCGCGGCCCC
>NW_009931107.1:0-5274 GCF_000696875.1 Nestor notabilis
TAATATGAATAATTTTTTTTTTCTTTTAAATGAGACTACCTAGTTAGAGGTATGAATGGGAACTTGAAGTTTTGTGGGATATAACCATTGAGTATGGGTACATGTTTCAGTAGTTCATTCAAAACTGGACTGCTTTGGAGAAGCAAGATAAATTTAAAGAAGTGTGTAATTGTGTACATCTGTGTATTGCATTTGCACCTGCACATGAGAAATTAAGTGGATAATTGATTTGAAGAGTGAGATCTCAGAGACCATGTTCTATGGTGGCATGTTCTAACTGGCAAAAGGCAGAGTTCTGTCTCCTGCATGGGGCAGATAGTACTCACCAGTCTTACTTTCAGACCATGCTGCAGTGGGGAGGGGTGTTCAGTAGCCTTAGGGATGAGGCTGGAGTGTCTGGACCCCAGCTGTCACCAGTACAGGCTTTGCGTGCCATGCAGTACCCTATACAAGTGGCAGTGCCATCAATAGAAAGGATGGGAAATAATTTTCTCACTCTCGGGGCAATCTTATTCATTTACTAATGAGAGGGATCTGGAAAAATTGTACCATGGGGCGACAGAGTATAGTGATGTATTTATAATGTGTTTGTGGAAAGACAGAACAGTTCAGGTAGTGAGTAAAAATACACTCTTATTATTTCATGAGGTGCTGGGAGCCTGTTTGAAGTCTTGGTGTTTTAACAGCACTGCTCAGAAGATTATTCAATAATTTAATATAAATTTTTCTTAAAAATCTGAAAATACCAAACTGTGATCTGTTCATGGTAGGTACTTGGAGCTGGCTGCTGACCCCAGCTCTGGACCAACACAACAGCAGTGTTGTATAGGCTGCAACTTGCAGCCCTCGGGGTGTTCAGCAGTGCAGCGTGGCTGCAGCCCTCACTTCTGCCTACTGCAGAGGTCAGGGCTTGTCTGCCTGATGAGTTCAGACCAGGCCCACTCAAATTCATCTTCACCTAATGCCTTCTAAGCACATCATTGACATTACTGCTTCCATACGATACTTAGTTTGTAAAGAAAATCATCTTCCCCTAGGGAAGAGGCTATGTCATCTTCTCAATATAGCCGGTATCTTGCATATCATGGGTGCTGCTGGAATCTAATAATAATTAAATGTGACACTTCAGGGGATCAGCACAGCATGAAACACACTCTACGTGGGAGCTTGTTACAAATAAGTGCATCAGCTTAACTCTCAGCTAGAGCTGCCATAAATTGGTGAGCACAGATGTCTGATCTGTCTAACTGTGTGGCTTTAGTTAACAGTACCAGCTACAATTAGACACTAATTGCGCATTCGCTGGGTATGAAAAAGCATCTCCCTCTCATTAAACTTTATATTCATATTGTTTTCCTTTGGGAACAACTCATTATGCTGCCCTGGGATTCCCACTGCTCTGATGAGAAGCAGCAGTCAGCAGGGGTCACAGTGGAAATTAATAGTCCAGAAACAGCAGGTCCAGCAGACACAAAAGGGCATAAAGCAAACGATGTGATCTAAAGATCTGTTGTTCTGTTAATCACTCAGCCCAAGGAGAGATAAGCCTATTGCCAGTGGCCCAGTGTGGGATAGTCCAGCTGTGAGAATTCCTGGCATGGAAAGAAGCACACCTTCTTCATGCACTGAATTAGCATTCTTGATAAGGCAGAAATGTAAGTCAGCGCAGACCATCCGCAATTTGTCTACTTCACAGGTGTAACAGAAGAGCAGAAATGAAGAGGGAAGGCTCTGAGCTCTCCCAGTGGGGCACAGGGTGGACAGGGAGGGATGAGAACCTAGCGCAGGGCTATGTTCTCCCCATCTGCATAGTAAAGAAAGACACAGGTGAAGCCCAAATGCACCATTTTACTCCATACCCTGTGAGCAGCTCAAGATGGGCTGTATACAGAGATCCTGAAGGTACAATTTCTGTTGCAAATTGCAGTGGTGGTTGCCTGTTTATGGATATGCAATCGGTTTCTTTTTCTCTTTTGGGTGTTTGTGCTCTTTGTGATGATTTTGGAATTACACTTGTGAAGTAAGAAGATGCAGCGGGCAGTAATACATATAGACAGCTTCAGTGTATCAGTATGTTTGCTGCTGTGTCCTTTATTCTTACCCAATTAATACTGAGTGCACTTATATCCATGCAGCTGTAACGATCTATGTCTTGGAAGGAACACCTCCAGCACGCATTTACCAAGTCAAAGCAGCTGATCCTGAAAATGCTAAACTCAAAGTAAGTTGTATTAAAGAGAAAGACCCCAAACCCAGAGATGATATAATCCATTGTATCTGAAATGCTAATTTCCAGCATCTTTCAACAACTTCCTTCCTTATCAGGAAACCAGGAAAAGGTTCAGTTACAAAAAATGAAGCATTTTCAATAACAAACTAACAAACCCCAGTTTCAATGTTTGATTGTATTTTGAGTTCTCAGCCCTCTAAAATTAAGGACATTGAAGGCAGAGTGTGATATAATTAATCAGAGATACGGTAGAAATTGTCTCTTTTTAAAAAAAGTGGCTTGCAGAACATTTCTTGTAGATGAGAGTAACTAAAAGCAAGTAAAAATGTTAACCTATATCGCAATGTAAATTCTTTTAAATGAGACAGTAAGGAAATCACTTAGAAGGCAACTGGATCTCAGCTTTTTTACAATCCCAGAGCAAATTGTGACCTTCAGTTAAGAAAACATGATAGCTGATATGAAAAAAACTGTTGGTATCAGCAAAAATTCTGGAAAGTGATGTTTGTTTGCAGACAGGGGTAAAGTAATTGCACTTAACCTGAGAACTGTGTTGTAGCTTTGCTTTATTGGCTTTGGTTTTATAAAAGGCAGCATGCTCAAGAACTGAACCTGGAGATGCTACTTCAATGTGTAGCAATATTCAAGAGAGCAATTAGCTTGAACTCCATCCTCAGGCTTTGCCCAGTCAAACTACCAATCCAAGCTGGTGAGGAGGGAAGCAGAGGCCTGGGGTTTAGCTCTGCCTTGTTTCTGAAAGCAATGGCAGTGAGTTCCACACACCTTCTAACCCCTGGTGAATCTCAGGCACAATAAGAAGCTGCAAATATAGAAGTGCTGGGCAACAGGTGAAATAATTATCCAGAGAGGGAATTTAGAAAGGTCAACTGGAAAAAAAAACCTTAAAATACTGTGATCAGCCAGCTGCTTTTTAAAAGCAATTTCCATTAAATCCATCATTGCAGGAGGCAAGTTGCTTCACTCTGTACCTCCTGTTTTTTCCCCAAAAGGTAGCACTAGAGCAGTTGCATGCCCTGGACAGATCTGCTCAGTGTATTTTGCGGATTACTTGTATGGTGCATGACCCTCTGATGTTGCCTCCTTCAGACTTTATGGGTATTATTAGCGCTTGCGCTAGTAAAGGAGATGTCTTTGAGGGCTTATTGGTGGTGGCCTGGCACATGGAAGATAGTGGGGATGATGTGGTGGGTATATAGTAGCTACCTCATGGCCACAGGGAGCAGGGTGCTGCCTTTCTCCATACTGTGAAGAGTTTTGGGGTGCTTGGCTCCCTCCCACCCCCGTGCACTGGTGTGGTACCTGTTTGTGTGGTGCAGTGCACAAAGCAGCTGCTGCTATACTCTGCTGCTGAGCAGCCGTGTTAGCACTGGGCTATTGTGAACACCCCTCAGCCACACACCCCCCAGCCACACACCCCCGTGTACTTGGTGAAAGCCCACTCTCCCTTCCTTGTCCTCTCCCAACATCTGGACCTCCCAGACTACACTGCCTGCCTCCACAGCTCCTACGTCCTGCAAATCCAGTCTCACCCCTTCACTTCTTTGTGCATGCACTCTAGCTCCTGCCACAAGGCTGATTTTTGCCTACAGTGCTGTGGCCCTGCTGACTGGCCTCTCTGTTAAATTCTCATTGCAGACCTGGAGTTCACAGAGGTAGAGAACTGTGTGGGCTTTAATGCAGTTCAGTGTTTGTGATTCCTCACTGGCTGACAAACAAAGTATGTACAACCAAGTTGGAGCTGCTTCAGCTCAGATAATCAGGGCTCGTGCTGGCATCTATACATCAGCATGTTCCATTACGCAAAGCTCGAGGCAAATGCTGCACTATAACTTGGCCTGTTCTACAAGGCAAGGGATGAATGGAGGGATGTTTAAAGATACAAAGACTAATTCCTTGCTCTCTTCATTTCAGTATTCACTGCTGCCCGCATCAGTGCCATTCTCGGTCTTCGAGAATGGAACCATTTTTTCCAGGAAAGAATTTGATTATGAGAAAGATCCACATTGGTGAGAATGTATTTTATTCACGTGGTCTATTAACTTACAGTAGGCAGAGAAACATTTTCCTACATATCTAGTGAATGATTCTTGCTTTGTTTTCTTATTTAACAGTTACTTTTTAAATATAACAGTGACAGATCCAGATGGACTGAACTCGACTAGAACAGTGAATATCAAGATAATTAACATCAATGATGAAAGACCTTACTTTATCACGTGAGTGAAAAAGTTCTGTTGTACTCTAAATGTTGATATTTTGCCAGCTTTACTGCTTTGGCACCAATGGGAGGGTGTAGCAAAAGGGCAAGTAAATATAACAACAAATTACTACCAAAAACAGTATTTTAATTTTGTTATGATTCCTGTTCTTTTACTGGAAAGCTTTGCCCTCATTTCCCTCTATTATTATATTTATATTCTTAATAGCTTCAAGTTTTCCAGGCTCTGCGTTCATGCTAAGAACAGCCAAATAAGCTTGTTGTACTTGTTAGCATCTAGAGAGGTTAAAGCTTTGCAAAGACCTTTGGACAAGTTCAGACAAGGCAATGAATTTTACTCTATGTGAATATAATCATACAGAGTTTACCCTTCATGCAGATGTGCATTTCACCATAATGATGTTTACTCATGGAGAAATGTCTAGACATAAAAAGGTCTCACTTTTGATCTGTCTTCCCCTTCTTCCCAGACTCACTCATGAACAATCCCAGTGATCTTTGAAACCCTGTCCTTTCTTACTGTATAATAAGCAGGAAACTGTGTCAGAACACACAAGTCAGAAATAGCTTTTGAAGACTAATGGAGTTTTAGTTGGAATCAGGAAAATAGCTGAAAATTGGGGAAAATGGGGAAGAATATTTGCCTCCAGCAGGCTGTTTTGTGGTGGAAAGCTCAATGAACAATTGTTTCTGAAGCAGAAGCTTGACAATTACAGTTGATCTGATTTTATTGTTGATTTATCTTTGTCACTTGCATGAGATACTGATTGGATCCAAGACACTACGAAGTTCCTGCGGAGAATAT
>NW_009931107.1:5305-30995 GCF_000696875.1 Nestor notabilis
TGCCTGCCATCTATGCAGAGGAGAAGACAATGTAGCACCTGGGCCATGCCAAGAGGTTTCCAGCCACTTGTTTGGAGGAATCTTCTGGGTGTTTTGTGGAGCCAGAGCAATGCAGGGCTCCTGGGCTGAGGCCAAGGATCTGAACCTTGCTGGGTAAAGGGGTGGAGAAGCTGAAGAAACAGAAGAATGAAATGTTAGAAACAGAAACAGATTTTTTGTTTTGTTGCTACTCGTTTAATACTTGAACCTCATGTCTGCAATTATCAGTAAGGTTAGCAGCTCACTCTACATTACTGTACTGCTACAAGCAGGAGGAATCTTCTTCCCAGTGCCAACGTTTGCACATTGTGTTCTAGGCTGATTATTTCCTCCAAATGTTGCCATTTCTGTGTATTTATCCTTATGTCTGGAATGCTAAAGGAGCTCTTTTAAATATTTATCTACTTGTTCGAATTAGTGAAAGCTGCAGTGACTTGAGCATCCATAACCGCTAAGGTCTAAGACTCAGTTCTCATATGGCACAAATAAGGCCTGGTATGTGTTTGAATCTTTTCCCTTTTAGATGGACATTACAGATCAAAAAGAGCAGCTCAGATTGTAAAAAACTTTAGGTTAAATTACACATTATGATCTGTCTTCAGTATGCACATGTATGGCCTCTTCCTTGCTAAACTGTGAGCTACATGCTGGGGCTGCATGCTTTCTGACACTGTAATAATTAGTGCTGGGATGGAAGCTGGGGAAACTCGACAAGTTAGCAGACTTTCTTTATTTTCTCCTGATCAAAGCTGTCAAGAACAGAGTTTCAAAGGGTATTTTTAATTGTTCCCATAGTATATGCAAGCACATCTGTTTCTGGTGTTCACAACACTGCATTGGCATTCAGCCTTTTGAAATTCTGGCTGTTAAAATCAATGGAAAACTTGTGGAGTCAGGAAAACAAAGGAGAAGACAAGAAAACAAACATATGCTTCCTTTGCAATTACACTGCAGCGTCTAAAAGGTCTGCTTGAACCATCCTGTAAAAAGCCGCTGGCAGGTGGCAGACAGATGGACAACAGGACACAGCCCAGACGTAGCTGTGTAGGAAGAGGCCCCAACTCCTCCCCAGCTGTACTAGTACTCAGTGCTACAGGGATGTGCTCAATAATGTCCCCCTTCTTCCTGAGACATGTAGTGGGGCCAGAACAACGGCCCGTGCAGGGTGCAAGAGGACTGGTGGGGCTGTGAAGGTGGAGCTGTGGTGAGTTTGATGTCCAGAGATTGGTCAGAGCTGTGGTCCCTGTGGGAATAGGGAGTTCCCTACTTTGAGCCAAAACCAGTTAGAGCTGTCCCTCCGATACTCCCCAGTGACCAGAGAGGCATTTTGTGATGGCATTTTTGGCAGCAGTGGCTCTGGAAGCAACAGGAGAACAAGGAAGGAAGAAATCCAACACCAAGAGTGAGACAGAAACTTAAAAACTGACTCTGCAGCCTTCACAGACTCCTCATTTACTTCTGGCTGCAACTAAGGTGTTTTTGCTGGGAAAACCCCATGTAATCTCTCCTGTATGCTTTCCTCTTTCGATATGAGCTGACAAAACAGTTGAAGATACTTTGTCATCTTAACCATATTTAAAATTACAAGTGGAGACCTGGAGACATGGTCCATTCTGATCTGCCTCTGCAATTCCCTGCTCCAATTGCTAGGTGCCCCGTGGTGTTGGTTTTCGGAGGACAACAAAGGACTCATGCTTTCCTATACTGGGAACTATAGACTAGTCAATTAGCTAAGTGTTGGCATAAGGAGTATAAAATGTGCAAAAAGGGTTCAATCTTGAAACACATCCCTAAAGCTTTCCTGAACTCTTGAGTACCTTCAACTCCCTTTGATTTCTAGAAGTGGGAGATGTTTGTGTGTCTGTGTGTATTTCAGCAGTATAAATCAGCCTTCATGCATTCCTTACACAATTCTTGTGTGCCTGCCCACACCTGCTTTTGCATGTGGTTCAAGTGCCATAATTGCATACCTGAGTACCCATATGAACATGCAACTTCAATCATTTACAAGCAATCCTGCACAATTGTCTACCAGACTTCATCTGGGCTATAAAACTCACTTAATTCATGGGAAATTTGGGAGCACTGGCATACCAAACAGCAGCAGTAAAGAATCATTTTCTTTATGTAAAATGAATCAGACAGGCAGATGTTGCTGGGAGATTGGAGCATGTTCATCTGTTGGGCACCCTCAGTAGTGCTCCTCTCTGCCTCCACCTACTGCACGGGCAAATCAGCTTTTTGGTAATACTGTTGTCCTCAAAAAGCCTTCAGTATTCATTCCAAAAGATGATTTATTGCATTACTGCTTCTATTTTTGTTTTTCTCTTGCAAAGTGAAGGAATTAAAGCAAGCGGGTTTACCAGCTGGTGGGTCAGTAGGGAGATGGACTGCGTGACTTAACAGCCCCTTCTGTCTTCAGCTTCCATGATGCTGTCACAGCCAAACTGTTTTTACTGTGAAAAGGTTGCAGGGGAAGGACACTTACTTGTGTGGCCATGTCATGCTTCATGACCATGTACCAGTTCATCTATTGCTACACATCCAGCTGGCAGAAACAGTGACGGGGATATTTACCCTGACATGCAAATAGCCATCTCTGAGCCTAGTGTGGCCATGGCTCTGCTGCTACAACTGACTGCTCAGCTAGGTCTGTAATCAGCTGCCCTTGCAAACACAGATGGGTGTTTTGCTGAACTTTGTTTTATCTTGTAGAAAACAAAGAATCTACAGGATTCCAGAGGAACAAAGCCTACACACTGTTGTTGCCAATGTATCAGCTAAAGATCCTGACGATGAAGGCTCTCCCAGCAGACTTTTCTACAGCATCCAGTCTTCTCACAGATATTTCTCCATAAACTCATGTAAGACAAACAAAAATGTGCCTTCTGACACACAAAAAAAGCATGGCTACTTTGGAGAAAAATGTTTTGCCTTAGTTTTAAATTGACCTAATTATTCTGTGGTTACCCCTAGTAATAAGAAGTGTTCAGTATGTTATTAGGGTCAAATTCTTTGGTCAGCTGGCCAAGATTCAGGAAGATATCTTGAAGAAAGTAGACCAAAGGTGACTTCTTGACAAATATTGACTTATGGAGGGTGATGGTCCCTTAAGTGGAAGTAAGATTAGCTGCCTTCTTTTTAATCTCTGAGAACTGCAGTGACTTCTGGGGCTCTTGAAACAGCTGCACATAGACCATAATGAAATGGTCTGAAGTCTGCCTGAAATCTGCTCTAGTATTGACATGCATGGCAAATCTGCATGGCAAATCTGCACCTCAGCTTGTTGCTTCATTCTTGACCCTCCTTAGCAAGGCCATCCAAAAAGAGTCTTCCCTCCTATGCTTGTTCTATCGCCTGTGCTCCCTGGGGTGCATACACCAGTGCCCTGAGGTTGTTGCTCCAAGGCTGACATTCCGTGACTGCTTTGTTCCTTGTCTACTATTGCTTTAGAGCTGCTTAACATAGCTGTGAGTGGTGACACACAACGCAGTGCCTAAATGCTTTGGATTCCCTATGCCCTTTACCCATGTGTTGCCACCCTCTCCCTTCAGTTACACTCCAAAAGGCAGAGGATATACACACTGCTCCTTTACCTCCTTCATGCTTTGAAAACAGTATTGTGCTGTGCCATAAACACCTTCACTTTTTGAACAGAGGCTAACAGAAGTGAAAAAAAATATTAAGTGAATGTCTGACCAGAGCACTTGGTGCAAACTGTCACAGCTAAGAGCAGCTCTGTTGATGTGTGAGTAGAGTTAGAGGTGCAGGAGGATGCTTGAATAATAACAGTAGAAAGAGAAGCAGTCTTACTAGCTAGAAAGCAAGGACAGTACAGGCATTAGCAGCTCATTGTCCTTGATGGTCTGAGAGTGCACTCACATAGACTTGCACTACCTCTTTGAGAGCATAAGGGAAATCTGTAGCTGCTTCCCAAGCCCTCTGCCGAGGCCACCTGTGGCATGATTTTGAGCAATGGGTATCTATCCAATAGAGTCTTAAGCAGAACTTTCAGAGTCATTTTGTATAGTTTAAAAAAATAATTAAACCAGCCACGATTTGCACAGAATAGAATCATAGAATCATAGAATAGTTAGGGTTGGAAAGGACCTTAAGATCACCTAGTTCCAACCCCCCTGCCATGAGCAGGGACACCTCACACTAAACTATGTTGCCCAGGGCTCTGTCGACTTGGGGGTGTTGGTTGATGAGAAACTTGACATGAGCCGGCTTCAGTGTGCGCTCGCAGCCCAGAAACCAACCGTGTCCTGGGCTGCATCAAAAGAAGTGTGACCAGCAGGTCAAAGGAGGTGATCCTGCCCCTCTACTCTGCTCTTGTGAGACCTCACTTGGAGTATTGTGTCCAGTTCTGGTGTCCTCAACATAAAAAGGACATGGAGCTGCTGGAGCAAGTCCAGAGGAGGCCATGAGGATGATAAGAGGGCTGGAGCACCTCCCGTATGAAGACAGGCTGAGAAAGTTGGGGCTGTTCAGCCTGGAGAAGAGAAGCTACGTGGAGACCTCATAGCAGCCTTCCAATATCTGAAGGGGGCCTACAAGGATGCTGGGGAGGGACTCTTCATTAGGGACTGTAGTGGTAGGACAAGGGGTAATGGCTTTAAACTTAAACAGGGGAAATTTAGATTAGATATAAGGAAGAAGTTCTTTACAGTGAGGGTGGTGAGGCACTGGAATGGGTTGCCCAAGAATAGAAGATATTTTATTCCTCTACCTGTCTGCTGAGCTATCCTACTCTTTTGCACATACGCCGTGAGTGTTACTTCCTCCCATGGTGAACATCTAACTTCTGGTTGCTTTCTGCCCAGTGACTGGAGTGCTGCAGGTGACTGGAAGAATTGACCGAGATGCCCTTCCACTGCAGCTCCATCCTAACATCTCACTGATAGTCCGGGTGGAGGACAGTCCCAGCGGTGGTCATGACAACGAACTGGAAATCACAATCATTATTGATGATATCAATGACAACCCACCAGAATGCAATCCTTCTACCTTCAGGTATTGCGGCTCTTCATTGCCTTAGTGCTGCCTTGTTGCAGTCTAGAGCACATCAGCTAGGGTCCCAGACCTACAGCTCAAATGGACATTTATCATTAGCCTTTAAGGGTTAGTGTTCACTCTAAGAGTCCTAGGGCACAAAACTCAATTTCCTGACATGTTCAAACTGAAAATTTGGACTAAAATTGTCTGTGTATAGCCAGATAATTAATTTATCTTTCTTTCAGATACCAAAACCCTTAGGATATCAGAGCCATGTATTACAGTGACTTTTTTGACCTATACGTATCCAGGCTCCTCCTTTCTTTACCTTATGCTAAACTGTGGGCAATCATTCACCAGGGAAAGCTTGCTAGTCAGTTCTGAAGTTTTGTTTTAAACTTCCTGGTCTTCTCTTCTAAATCCCTCCCTATGACCTGCATGTTTTTTGTCTAATGCAATCTGTAAGGTCTTCAGAGCTCAGATCATGTCTTGTTATAGGTGTCCTCCGTGCAAGGTAACTTAGTCATGGACTTTGCTATAGCTGTGAATGCCCTGAGATCTTTGTGATGATCAGGTAGTTTATATTTGCAGATGAGGACATGACATTAACTCCATTTTACAGATGAAGTGTGTCATGGAAAGGTGGAAGTGAAAATTGTCCATCTGAAGTGTTTGATGTGCCTGGGCTCTGATCTTACAGAGTACACTGCATTGCGTAGTGCAGTTCTTCAGGTGCGCTTATGGTAGTTTGATAGTCCTGCGGATGAAAATCCAGCATCTCAGGCCCAGTACTTACACAATGAGGAATTCCCAGTCAATGAGTATCTGTTTAAATTGCTTGCTCACTATCTAACAGAAATGTCTTACATTTAAATCACTTACTTTTACATACTGGCAGGAAGAGAATCCGACTCTTCAGAGTGCTGCTTAGTTACAACACCCAGGAAAATAACACAACAGTCTCTTGGTTATTTAGTAAGCTTAAATTTTGATCTGAGGGAGGCAAAAAACTTCAGGGAAAAAAAGCAATCAAATCAAAGATCTAGTTTTGTAGCGATTGCACAAGGTAATGAAATCAGGGCTTAATGGTATTTCAGTTGGTTCTTCATATTTTTGTATTTAATTCTTTTGATTTAAAAAAATTAAATCAACACCTTCTGCCCCCACTTCCATCATGTGCATCACAGAGACCCTCACTATCAACAGCAGGGCCAGAAATACTAGTTTCACAAAACAGCAGAATGGTCCAGCTATTAGTTAAGGAGAAAAGAATGAGCTTCTCATCAGGAGAACATTATAACATACTGAAGAAATGAATGTAAAGGTGTTTTAAAGTTCTAGTTCTTAATGGAACTGATATTGAACATTAAGATCTCATGGCAGCTCCTGAAGTTTAGCTGAGTTTCAAGTTCATGGTTTGGTCTGGCTAAATGTTTATGCTCTGCCCAGCACAAACACACAGGGCTGCTGTCCACCACAGAATATGGATCAGATTCTGTTGTTGTTTCATCAATAGGATTTCATGTAGGAAATCAATAGAAGTCAATGCTTGGCATGTAATATATGAAGAGTACAAGAGGAGAAATATGATTTGCTTTATGTTTCGTATGCTTTGTGTTTATGTAATGTGTTTGTTTTTAACAGGAAAGAGGCAAATGAAAATACAGCTGCTGGGACATTTCTTCTTGAGCTTAGAAATTACTGTAAAGATATCGATGTTGATCCATCAAACAATCGATTTAATTTCACTGGATTATCTGGTTTTGGAAGCAATAACTTTGCTCTGGAGTCCACTCTGTCTGGGAGACTTGTGGTCAGTTGTTTTGTGGCTTTACGTTAGATTGTCACACTTCAGAAGTCATCTTATGAAACATTGTAAGTTCTTTGAATTCACTGTTTGTACAAGAAAAAGAGAATTCCTGTAATTCATGTCACAGTAAGTATGATGTGGAGAATGACTATTTTGACTGGGTGTGAACTACATACCCTTTGACAGGATGCTTTCTAGGATGCTTTCTATGGATTCTACAGAATTTGGTGAACAGATAACTGTTTTCTCCAGTTTTAAATAAATGTGCTAGATATGATTGAAGAAAAATATCCCTTTTTAGGGAGTGTGAAGCACCAACTTTGCTATGGATAAACAGTGAAATGTGATGCAATTTCATACCCATTTATTCATGACAGACTGTGGAAGATCCTTCCTATTCAGCATGAAGAATTGAAACAGTTGAGAAATCCCACACTCACTGCTTCCCAGCTTCATTGGTCAGAATTGTAAAACCACTTTGAGTGGTGAATTTTCACAACACCATAGTGGGATTTGCACTTGTGTGATTTTGCATGTCAAAATATGGGTCTCTTATGCTGATAGGTGCTAGCATATTTGCATTGGCCAGATACCCTCCCAATTGCTGGCCATGTGCAATGGGGTTGTTCTGTTGCTTTGAGAAGAACCGTGGACAACTACAGGAAAAGGGAAACATAGCAAAAGACATGCATTCTGTCTGAAAGACAAGAGTGCTGTAGGAGCAGTAAAATGATTTTGTATGGCTTACTTTAATGTTTGATCTGAGGTATACATGTCAGTGAGTACTGCCCTTAGCTGCTTCATCTGACAATGTGAAAAGCATTTTAATTGCTGCACAGGATACAACTGCTGTCAGCCCTTTGACCACTGTGTATATGTAGTATAACAGGCTATCTGAAGTGTCCTGTTCCTCCAGGAATTTCCCTGTAGATGATCAACAGTGGATGGCTGTGCTTTAGTCCTGCTGCCCCAAAGTTTATGAGGCTCCTACAGAAAGAGAAAGACAGAGAGTCGAGAGATTAGGATTTAAATCTGCATGAGGCACCATTTAGTAACAGCTTGGTACCTGGATAAACACTTGTGGCTGAACCTGATACCTTTAATACATTTCTGCAGGCATGAGCTCAAGGAGTAACTATGACTATTTAGCCATAGCAGATTCTTGTTGAGCCAACAAAGGGCAGAGTAAATAGCCAGCTCATTACATGAGCTTTGTATTAACTAGGTAAAAGGCCAAAACCCTATGATCCAAATGATAAAACTTCCTGCATTTAAGGAAAACGAATTTTGTTGGCAGAAGGAAAGAGTTTTGTATTTCCAAGAGACACCAGAGTGTGAACATGTAAAAAAAGCCTGAAATTCAATCCTGTAATTGATTAATAGACTGTATTCCCCCTACAGAGCAATTCTATATATCCAAGGGGGGCAACCACACTTAGAAAATGCTGAAAAAAGTAATTGCCATTGTGTGTATTGTGACTTTTTATAAGGAAGTATAACTACAATTGTGTTTCTTTTTAATTTAGATGACTGAAAGTATTGATCTAGAAAACCGAGCTAATCTAGGAGTTGAAGTTTATGCATTGACTGTCAGGGTGCAAGATATTGCCTCTCCTAACTACTCAAGCAAGTATCCCTTTTACACTTCTTTTGATATTTTCCTGTGCTGTAACAGCATGGAGAAAGGAATAATACCATATGTATTTTGAATATATGCATGAGAAAATTTCACAGCCATACTTAACTATGATTTAATCTTCTGTTATATTTCCAGATATCATCTACATTTACATCAGGATAAAGCCGGTGAATGAATTTTTTCCAGTCTTCAGTAATTTATCATATGTATTTAATGTTCCAGAAATTGCTAAAGGTACTGTAAGTAGGACCTACATGATAGAAATAATGGTGTCATGTTAATAAGTACCTTTTGGCTTTAAATGGATTTTCATATATTTGAATGAGGAGAACGGCTCAAAGTTCCAGTTCAACCAGGGTCTCACCATACAACCACCTACTACCCTTAAATAGAGAAAACTGGCAACAATTCCAGTTGTACAGATGGAAGCTGAGACACAGGCAAATTCAGCAATGCACAAGAAATTTGTGACAGAGCCAGGAATTGAACTCAAATGTCTTGTGGTTTAGACCGTCTTTCTGCTCTTGCTGAATTAGCCTTTTGGAGGCACTGCAACGGTGCAAAGAAACAGTTATTGGCTGACAAAGATGAGTGAGGACTCCCTTGGCCTGGGTATAGTGCCCGACAACCACCCCACCACCCCCTCAGGCCCAGCTCACCTTGGGTGCAGTGGGTGCCCTGAAGATGGGGTGGGATGGGAGTGCTTGGCTGGGGAGGCTGCACTCAGCCAGGTGCAGTCAGAGCAGCTCCTTGTGCCCAGAGCCACGGTCCTTCCCAGTCCTGCAACAGCCCAGGACCAGCAGATGCAAACATGGCCTTAAAACTGAATTTGCTAAACCTGTTCACATGCTTGGCTCTGATCTCAGCACCTTCTTGTCATATGGTGAGTCCTGCATCTCATGTGTTTGCAGAGAAGTGCTACAGCACCTTGACGCTTTGGTAATCCTTGTGTGCCAGGTATGACCACCAGCCAGCTCTATGCTGTTCTGCTCGGTGCACAGAGGACTCCGCACAGGAATGGAATCTTCCCTAGTTTCAGCCTCTTCTTCATATGACCTGATCTGCCAAACACAGGCCCTCTGCCCCAGGACCTCACTTATTGTCTTTATTTCGTTGGCTGAGAAAGAATTGCAACGTACATTAGAAACATGCTGGATAAATCTCATTCTGAACTTTCTAGAGTCACAGAAAAATTGAAGGGGTAAAGGACCTATGGGAATCTCCAGCCCAACTCATGCTCAGAGTGAGGTTAGTTTCAAAGCTAGATCAGGTTGCTCAGGGCCTCATCCAGTTGCATTTTGAAAATTTCAAGGGATGGAGACTCACAGCCTCTCTGAGCCCCTGTTCCAGCTGAGCAACCTTCATTCCAGATAATTCTGCCTTGTATCCAGCTGGAATTTTCTATGTTGTGGCTTGTGTCTGTTCTCTATTGTCCTTTCACTGTTCCTTTCTGAGAAGGGTGTATCTCGGTCTTCTGTGTTATTGCCATTTAGGTAGTGGAGCACAGCAACTAAATCCCCCTTCGCCTTCTCTTCTCCAGCCTGAACAAGCCCAGCCCCACCAGGCTCTCCTCCTGTGTCCTCTACTCAACCCTCCCCTGCCTTTCTCCAGTTTTTTAGCTTCTCTCTTGTACCTGGGCCCCCACGCTGGTCACAGGTAGCTTTATGGTTGGTAAGCAGAGTGGATTAGTCACTTCCCACCACGCGCTGGTAACGTACGTGTTAATAGAGCCCGGTATGCAGTTTCTATTTCCCAAGGGTGCTCTAGTGGCTCATGTATAACTTGTCCACCAGAGCCTGGGGTCCATTCCTGCAGACCTGCTCCTGCTCAGTCAGTCTCAGCCTGCTCCGATGCATGGGGTTGTTCTGTTGCAGGACTTTGTATTTGTCTGTGCTGAGCTCCATGAGTCCTGTTGGTCTCTAGCTCCAGCCTGCTGGGCCCCTCTGAATGGCAGGTCTGTCCTCCAGCATGTCCAACACTGCCCCAGGCTGCTGTCACTGGCACACCTACACCCATGGCCACGTCACCGAGGAGATCATCTGGCTGCATCACTGCATCTGAGTGGTACATGGTGAAGCTGCCCATGAAACACCAGGAGATACAGCAGCCAGATAATCTGGTATCTGCTTGAATTCATCAAATTGTTATGTCCAGGGCAAGCTTAAATCACAGGTGAAGGCAGCTGTGGCTATGGTCAGCAGACCTGTGGGCTCTACAGTGTTTCTGTGTCCGTTTGCCTAAGCCAGGAGGCAGGGGGTGGTGGGCAGGAAAAGGCATGCTTCAAGCAGCACTGCCATCCTGTCCACAACCTCCTCTCCCTTGCCATGCGCAAAGGAGCAAGCCCAAATTTCCAGCCCTCACCCTCAGCTCTGTTTTCTTCCTTCCGTGGTCAGGATGATCCTGCCAAGGTCCACAGGTCTGAAAAAATCACTCCTGTCAGCCCCATGGAGAAACCATCATCAGCCACTGCTGAGTACAGCAAAGCTGCCGCTGGTGTGGGGAGGCACGGCCTGGGAGGGAGCTGGAGAGAGTTGTGAGGCTGGGGAAGGAGGGGCTGGCTCCCAGGGGGATCTGCCTGGCAGAGGAACTGTGGCAGCCCTGGATCCTGCAGGAGCCAAACTGCCAGGAAAGCGAGGAAGGCTAATAGGGGAACTAGGAGGCACAGGATGGCCACTCAGCAGAGGATCTTGACCTTCAGGTGTTCATACCAGTGTCTTGTATTGCTCAGCAGCCTGTTGTGCTTGCCCAACTTTTATTTCTATAGTGCATGGATGGAGCTTGGCTTTCTACACTGTTTCCCAGTGGGCATGATACGGTGAATTTTGTAGCATTTCCTATTCTGTGTGTCTCCTCTTACCACTGACGTGTATCTTAGCAAGTTAACACTTGAAACCCATCTGTGACATGGATATGCCTATAAAGCTGTCTGTGTCAGCCACAGAACTTTGCTGGATGCTGAGACTAGCAAGAGAAAGAATATGTTTCTTCAACTCAGACTGCCTTTTGTTTAGGGTTGAGTTGACATTAGCAGGGTGCTTGCTATCGCCGTACCAAACAGGAGCCAACGGTTTGCAGTGAGACTGGAGATCACAGGGTCAGGGGAAAAAAAAATAATGCCAACCCTTGATTTGCATCCTCCTTCTTTCTTCCTCTGTGCATGTAGACTATTCATCCTATATATCCCTGGGCCATGTGGATCCACTTAGCATTGAAGCAATGTCTGCAGAGATGGGTGTGCACAGTCCCATCCCCATTCTTACAGTTTACAGCACTGTCATTTGTAGTTTTCTTCATAAATGCTCAGCATGAAGATAATTCAATCTGCTTTTCAAACACCTCGGAAGGAACAGCAGTAACTGCTTCTCAAGGCAGACAGAGAGCCCTGTTCCTCCAACCAAGCCAGAGCTCGGGCTGCCACAAGGTGTTGGTGCAAGGGCTCAGGGTAGCGCTCATGGGCAGAGCACTTCTGTTATGGTTCTCTACAGACTCCTTACATTTTGGTACCTGTTGCTAGCAGGCAAGCCCATACATGCATGAGCCATAGCACAGCATGGTCAAGTAGTATTTCTCACGCCATTGTGTGAGAAATGGGATGAAAAACTCTAAAACTTTACTTTTCTGCAGGTGAAACACTCTAAAACAAATCTTTAGTTCAGTTTCATCAAGTTTTAGCTGAAATAAGTACTCTGTACTTCCTTTTCCTTAAAAAGTTACAGAAATATGGATTTTCTGTCTCTCAGTTGGGTCCACCATCGAAGAGTGAATGCCAGAGACAAGGACCGGCCACCCAGTGTCATCACTTATTCCATTATAGCTGGAGGAGGCACCAGGAATTATGCAAATATCTTCTGGATCAGCCCAACCAAAGGACATCTGAAGATTTTAGCTAGATTAGACTATGAAACAGCACAGAAACACATTCTCACAGTACAGGCCTCAGATCAAGAGAAGACTGCAACCGCATCTGTGAGTAAATACACTCACTTCCCCCCTTTCATCCACATTTTTCTCTCTTCTTCATGGCAAGAACAGTAAGACATTAGGCAAAGCACTGTGGTCTGTAAATGTCCAGTTCACCCCTGCACAGTTATATATTAGAGAAAAAGAACTGGCCACAACTATTTTATTCAGAAGAAAAAATATAGCCATTATATTGACAGAGGTGTTTTATAGCTCTTTCAAAGAATCCCTGCATCCTTCACATACAGACTCCTTTTTACTCCTTTTCACATCTTCCTTCCTCATGACTGCCTTACATTCGATTTTTGCACATTTCTTGGGGGGAATATGAGTACTGGGCCTGCTTTCTATTCAAGCCAAGCACCACCCATAGAGATGCTAGGTGGGAGGTACTTAATCTCTTTATCACCTGTAGTATTTTGAGGTGATGATTAAGGGAAATTCAGCATCAGGAGATTTTAACAAAGACAAGTTTACATGTTGCCTGTTAAAGACCAATAAACATCAGAGGAAAGAGCTCTGAGAAGGGTAACTTTTTCCTCTCAGTCAGCTAATCCCAGCTGACATTCATCACTTCTGGTGCTACGCAGGATGCTCCCAGCCATGCAGAAGGCCATTACCAGCATTTCTCTCTCACTGGGAACAGTCTATAAGGAGTCTTCCTTCCTTCCTTCCTTCCATGGATCATGTTCTGAATTATTATTAAATATGCTAAGAAACCTAGCAAATGACTGTGAAGAAATTTGAGAGGTTTGAAAGCGGGTTTAATGAATATGTGGCAATACTATTATTTCTCATTTTAACTATGACACAATTCAGGCGACTCAGATAGTCAGATGCACCAGCTCAGAACCCCCACGAGTTTGGAAGCTGGTTCAAGTTAAGGAACCTGTTCCCGGGAGAGTGTTGATCACAAGAATTGAAAGTTAAATGATCAGAGACATAGTAGAAACTAGACTGGAAAGGACGTTCACTGCTTTTCAACTGCTGTTGATAAAAAGAGAAAAATGGGCATAGCCAAACAGTTATTGAAGTTAATAAAATTCTGGCTCAGCACAGTGGATGCGGTTCAGCTTGCTATTGCTCTTTTCTTTCAGGTAACTGTCAATGTTTTGGAAGTAAATGATGAAGAACCAGTTTGTTTACCCAATTTCTATTCATTTCAAATCCCAGTCAGCTTATCTGTGGGGACCAATATTAATGGCTTCAGGATTGAATGCCAAGATCGTGATTCTGAGCCCAGGTCTTTCCGTTACTTCATTAATGAAGGTACCGTGTCAGGGTGTGTGAGCTGGGAGCAGTGCAAAAATTAGTGTATGCTGATGGTTCACTTTGATGTTTAAACAAAGATCTAGCACAGTTTATGTCCTGCTTCTCATGGTGAGCTAGTTGTGACCCATGAATTCTGTGCATCATTACTTTGCTGCTTACCCAAAGAGGTGTCTCTCCATAAGTGCAGCAGTGGTATTTACACACAAACCCATACAGAGGCTGTACTTGCATTAGTAAGTCAGGGTCTGACTGCAGGTCCATTTCTGGCAGTACAGATGTGAGCTGTGCCATGCAGTTGGCCTCTAAGCCACAGAGCAGCCCACTGCCTGTTTTGTAGTGTACAATAGAAATGGCCTTCAAGGTCACTTTGACTCTGAAGCTCCATAGGGCAACAAGAGCAAAACTGAAGCACATTTCATGCCTTTTCTTGGTTCTGATCTCTTGTATGTGGTCTGTCTGGAGCCTAACAACAGCTGGCCTACCTACAGCTGCTATACGGACAGAAACTGGAGGCTGGGGAGCCAGCATCATTGCCCCAGAGTACAGACAATGCCCTGGAGGCAGTTAATGTCCCCAGGTCATTAGGTCCTCTTCTGGAGGACCTCTTCAAAGGCCTCTGCCTCTGGCTAGAGGGAGGGGCTATGGAGAGGGGCTGGAGGGGCCTTTGGATACACTGGTGTCCATGTGGCCTAAGGGCCACTCAAGCAATACTCCAGTAGCAGAATGAGTCCTGCAGCAGTGTAAGGTCCTTGGCCCAGCTGCAAGCTGCTGCTTCTGAGTGCTCTTCTGGCTGTAAGGACAGGTCATTCAGGTGATCTCTTGTGTGTTCGGTGGCTCTGAAGTGTTTCCACAGCCTCCTCTCAGTTGTGTCCCCACAAAGGGTCTTATTCTACATTTTAATGCCTTTATGACTGTATTGTTTCAAATTATTTTATATGGTATCAGGAAGATCTAGGAGCAATTCTTGTCAATGACATTTCACAACACAGGTGGATAGTGAGCCACAACAGATTGTCAGCAGAAACGAATCTTTTTGCTTGTTCCACACGTTTACTTTAATGTGGGATTAAAGTATATTATTTGTGTTTTGGTGGTGTTTTTTTGCAGGCAACGTGAACAATCATTTCACCTTTTCACCAAGTGCTGGCTCCAACACATCACGGCTGATTCTTAAATCAAGGTTTGACTATGAAAGTGGACTGGACACAAACTGGATTTACAGACTGCGTGTCTATATAACAGATGACAATCTATTATCTGCCAGGGACAAAACTACACGCCTAGTTAAAACTGGAACAGTGACTTTAAGCATCAGAGTTATCCCAAACCCAACTACTGTCGTTACCACAACAGTAAGTTCACTGAGATTTATGTTTAGTTCTGCATTTATTTTACGAACTAATCTCCATAGAAGTGAACAGAAGAGGGTAGATACATGCAAAAAAAAAAATGTCTAGTACTGGGAAGTGCTGAGCTCTCTGCTCTGATGTTGAAGCCAAAGGTGGTTGATGTCCTTACTGTCATGAATGATTGGTCCCAGGTACAGAGTCAAAACATATGGTTTGTATTTTAGTTTCTAAAACAAAAAGGGCAAGTAGCCAAATGACTGGGCATGCTGCCATTACCATGCAACTGGAAAGTTAAAGACTTTGGCAGCTTTATTAATAAGCAAAGAACAGGGGTTAACCTTTGCCTGGAATTACCTCATGCATTTTGCACTACCTCTTTTTTTATCCATAGTTACTCACTCCACCAGCTGCCCTGCACTTCTATGTGCTCTTTTAGCAGTGAAACACATTAATCTGTGGCTACCAAAACTGAAATAGACAACAACAACAAAAAAAAAACAAACCCCAAGAAATCCTCATCACTTGGAAGGGGTTTTTTTCCGTCCCAGAGGTCACCATCACATAAAACTCTGAGCTGCCTGTCAGGAGCTGAAGCAGTTGTGCACAGCCTCAGTGTGCTGTTGAGCTTTCAGCAGGTTTCAAACAGCAAATCCAGAGGGTGGGATGGGTCTTTCCTGAGCTCCTGTTCACATGGTGGTCCATAGCTGAGCTGCACAGCTTTTGGCATCCACAGGCTGATGGTTCCACAGGCATCCATCAGCCTGTGGATGTGGAACTGTGGGCCTGTGTCCCAGCAATAGTCTACTCCTCTGCACAGCCATCCCAGGGAAGCTCTGGCTTGCCAGTTTAATGTTGGAGCTGATTTCCAACAGGCCAGTACAGGACATGAGGAGAGCTTGCATTCATCCTGCCTGCAGAAGCAGCATAGCTTTAGGGTACAGACCCTCTGTCCTCATCCTTCTGCCAGTCCCACCTTCATCCCTTGCTGCACCAGCTCATCCAGAGTCTGCCCATTTTCTGCCTGCCTGCAGATGGCATTACCCTTTTTTCTCTTGCACGTAGGAACGAAAACATGAGTGTGCTCGTGAAGGGGTAAAAGAGCTATTCACTGTGAAATGGTCTGGATCCGCTAGGGACTACTGGTAGCTAGCCAGAACTGGTGGATCCTGCGAACAGCACATGCAAGTCTGGACGCTTTGCTATGAAAATGCTTAAAACGAAACTTGCAGACTGATTAATAACCCTGTTATTATCTAATGCTCTGCTGGGAAGGAATAAACGGTTTTCCCACAGCCTTCTCCTCCCCCTACTTGATGTGGAAATGAAAAGTTAAGCTGAATAACAAAACTTATCCCCTATTTCTTTCCCGTGCTTTACCACAACTACAAACAGTCTAGACCACATACCACAGCATTAAATCTGCCTCCCCAGAGATAGCAGCCTTCCACTTTCAGGCTGTTTTCCAGAAGAGCACTTCCATTATAGCAACTTCTACCAACACTACTCCTTGCACATGTTCAGTGCAGCAACTTGATAAATCAGATGCTGGAAGGCTGGTAGTGTAGAAAAGAAGCCCCCTCACAAAAAGTCACTTGCTTAAACCACAACATGACTTCAGTCCCAGTGAGGATGGAGTAGTGGTGGCAACCTAGAGATTACCTGAGAGTTTCTCTTAGGGTTGGATGTACTTTTTTTTTTTTCCCCCAAGGCTAAATAGGTTTTTAAACAGGAAAGAAATGGGTACCCTACTAAAGTACACACACAACATGATTACAAATGTTTTACAGAGAATTAAATAAAACCTTCTGTAGACAGTCAAAACTAATAGTACCACACTAAGGAATGACCCAAGTAGACCAAATGAGTAATTTCTGATCTGTGTGAAGATAGTTTCATGATGGGACTTTAGTGAATGAGTTGCTAGCACTGAGTGATATACCAGCTCAGAGACGTGTCTTCTCACATTTGGGAAGATGTGGGAGATTGCAACAGCTCAGAAGTGTGGTTTTCCCTTCTGGAACAAGTCACAGGGTAAAAAAAAAAAAAGAAAGGGAGATTTGTTTCTTTTTATACAATAACTCAATTCCTTGGGGTTCAACTCCTCTTACGGAGCAGGCTGAATGATCACTGCAGTGAAGATGACCTACTTCCAGTTTTGCCTTAGGTAACAGGAAACCATTATCATGGTAATGGCAGCGTTCCCTGGACTTGCATGCCCTCCAACAGTGCGTTCTCAGCTTCTCAGGCAACCTGAGGCTTTTAAACCCACCATGGCATGCTTGTTTTAATATAAGACATGGAAACATGATCTGGAACCATTTTGCGTCGTGGGTGGGCTCCATTTCACCTGCCTTTGGTTGCCCCAGGAGCTCTGTGGTCCATCTCGGCCATCTGAGCTGCCTTGGCAGTCAGCAGCAGGTACCTGGGATGAATCACTGTCTCCAGCAGACGCTCTCTCTCTGCCCATCATCTGCAGAGCCCCAGGGCAAGCTTGGGCCAGGTGCTTCGGTGCATAAGTTCAAGCAGATGAAAGGTGCTGTTGGTGTCAGTTACCTTACACGTATGCAGCCTTGAGGAACTTCTCCTATCTTATTTTAAAAGCCTGGCTTCACTCTCGTGACAAAAAGGGAAAACCTCTACTCCGGGTCGGCGTGGTACGTGCCGTTCGTCATCACCCTCGGCAGCTTGCTGCTCCTCGGACTGCTGGGCTACCTGGGGCTCCTGCTGGCGACCTGGCTCCGCACCCGCTGCTCTCCGGCACGCAGGGCACACAGCACACCTCCGTGAGTCCTCCCAGCGCCATGCTGGGGAAGCACCAGCAATAGCAGAGAGAACTCAGGCCCTTCAGCTGTGAGGAATGTTTCATAGTGGTGTGCCCTTCTCTGTAGTGAATGCTGCTGCCAGCTGCAGTGGTATCTGGTGTTAATGATGTGAAACCAAGGAAAAATGTCCATGGCATTTTCTTCATGGATTTACTAACATTATCATTAGCTGAAGGTAATAGTGAAATTCACAGCTGTAACCTCAAAGGACAGCTGTGCTTGTGAGGCTCAGTCAGAGTCTGGGCCTGACTGTGCTGACCAAAAATACAGGAGTTTTTGGTTTGTATTGGGCTCCCACTCCGAGGGAGCTCCCGTCTAGGTAGTAGTGGATGCATTTAGATCCCAGACTCTTTTCCAAACCTTGGTGCTCATGCCAAATTCTTTGTTCTGGCAAAACCTCTGCAGATTTCCTGGAGTTTTACCCAAGCCTGTTGCAAGGCTCTGGCCCATTAAGCTTCACTGTATCTCTAAATGCTTGTGCTTGGCAAAAGCCATGGAAGCACCTGGGACCGGCTCTGGTTCAGTGTGGGAAGTGGCAGAGATCCCCACTGGCTGCCTCCTCAGCAGGCTGGAGCCAGACTGCCTCTAAATTGGCTTTTTACTTCACAGAACAAAGATAAGCAGCTCTTTAAATGGACTAGGGTTAGAAAAGAAGGATTTCTGTAAGTATTCTTAGGATTTGGACCTAAATTTATAAATCATTGTAAATAGGTAATATATAATTGTGATTATAATTCAAATGGTGTGTGGAAGGAATTCAGCAATTTGTGATAAAAATGACAAATGAATCTAGCAGTATATAGCTGGTTATTGTTATTATTTATTAATAAGGCAAGTGATTCATCAGGAGCCAGGCTCTCCCATTAAAAAGCAACTTCTGTATTTTCAAAAACATTTATAACCTTTCAAATATTTTAAACGGTATTATCTGAGGACATCAGATAAAAAATAATTGACCTTCCTCTAAGGATGGAACAAGATGACAATGTTTGAAGATATATATTTCCAGATTAAATAAATCCATCATGTTTTCATCGATAAGACTTTATTCTAATACCATTCTTGGTGAGCTGTTGGGGCAATGCTGAGGGCTGTTTTCCTGTTTGAGAGCAGCATTAACTGATTCAGGCCTTTAGTGAAAGCAAAACCAGAAACCAAACAAATCAAGCAAATCCCAGAACTCAAGAAAGCACATCCTTTTTGCCAAATGAAAGAGAACAGAGCATGGTATTTTTATGTAGGCAAAAGTATGACATTTGTTAACTACAGTCTTAATCTTTTTCTCATTACAGGATAAATGCTCCAGGTATGTGCCTATTTTCTGTATTTTCATACTTCACAACAAGACCTTGTTTATGATTCAGTGTAGAATTTGTAAATCCATTTCTAGACAAATAAATTTAACCCAGTACAGGAGTACTGAGACTGAGTAACACTGGCTGGTTACGGGAGGCTTGACTAAGCGATTTCATGGTCTTCAAACCTATTAGGTAAAATCCAAATCCAGAGTAGCCAGGTATTCTGGCATGGATGCTGAAGAATTCCTATACTTTTCATATGCAATTCATATGATGTTAAAAAATAATCCCATCCCTCTGCAGCACCTTCAAGAGGCCTCTCCACTCTAATTCCCTGTTCTCTGATCCCTTCATTTGCTTCCTTGACGCCATTAATTCATGTACCTGAAGGTTTATTTTAAAGTATTGGTGCTTTTAAAGGGGTTTATACAACTTAGCAGTGACATAAGTTGCACATTAAAAAAAAATCTGTTCCTTTTAGTCCCACTAGACTTCTGCTAGCAAGCATGGCTCATATGGGCTCAGTAAGACCCTGCTTTTACAACTCCCCTTCTCAGTCAGTATCTCCCAGCTTGAGAAAAACACATGACTAACAAAACCCAACAGAATTAGCTGTTCTCTTGGTTGCCCAATTTGAGGCATTTCAGCACTGGCTGGTTTCCAAAAAATGGATGCTTGGTGCTTTCTGGAAAACTGGTTCCCAAATGCTGGGCAGCAAAGGCCAGACAGAACAGGTTTCCCATCAGTGCTCAGGTTGAGGTCCATCTGCAGCACTTCAGAGTATTGCACGCCTGGTTGTAAAGCCTGTTGATGGCCAGGCATGCAGTTATCTGAAGAAAGACCATTAAGCAAATTGGCAGGGAGCAAGCAAGAAGAAATGATAGCAGCTAGTTGGGTATCATCCACAAATCCGTGCTGTCGAGATGCCCATGGCACTGCTGCTGTATTTGTTTGCAAGTGGGATCAGTTAATAGTGTGGTAAATTCACACATAACCAAACTGTTCTTCAGTCTGAATTTTACTTGACTGGATCTGCATCATTTCCCTGTTTTGTCTCCAAGTGCATGTTTGAGTGCACAAGCTTTGCAGCTACAAACATTCATGAAAAAAAATCTACATTTGTAGTTCAAATATCCCCAAAGGTGAATTTCTGTATCTGTTTGTATTAATTGGAAAGGGAAATTTATTAAAGAAACCATTGCTATTTATTCATTACTGAAGGAATAAGACTTTTCAAGGCTATGCTTTTGATTAGTCATTGGTAACTGTGGTTTCTCACTCCAAAATACGGTGAAGGAGTTCACTTTTCAAATAGCATTAGGGACCAGCTTTTGAAGAGAAATAAGGCTCACTTGAGATGTCTCAGAAGTTGAATACCAAGAATGTCCATTTGTTTAAAGAAATTTTGGCTTTAATGTCTCTAGCCACTGGTAGAGAAATAGTATTCTTTACAGTGTGTATTTTTCTCTCTGTAGAAAAGAAGAAACCTAAGAAAGATGTGGTTGTGGTAAGTACTGCCAGCCTCAAAACAACACCCGGTTTTGCCCAGCCCCATCAAGCAACCTGATTGCAGGACTCTTTCTACGAAAGGTGTCTGTTTTCCAATGAGAATGTAAAATGATAGACAAGGAAAAAAGGATTGTCCCCAAATCTAAAACATTTCAGTGCCCCAACGGGCCTCTATTTGGAGGCAATACTGGGTGTGAGGGGTGCTCACCTGTGCTGTGGCCCCTTTGCTTCCAAGTGCCGAATTCTCCAGCCCCTGTGGCAGCCCCATACGTGAAAGGCCAAAGAGGCTGTGCCTGGAGCAGTGACAAGGAGCCACTCACTGCAGCCACAGAGGCAGGAGGACAAGTGCCCCAGCTCCACTGCTGGCAATGTTGCACTGCTGTGTTGCCACTGACCTGTGCAGCTAACCCTGACCTGCCTGAATGCAACCAGTAAGGTACACAAGTGTCCCCAAGCTGTAAAGAGATTGGTTTTGATAAGCTGTTTGCAGCAAAATGCCATAGTTAATTCCACTGTAATAGATGTTTCTTTGCTCCTTGATCTTGGCTCTCCTTCCTTTTTCATAGCCATAATAGCATAAAGGCTGCAAGGCACTTTCATTAGTGTACTCTCCCTCCCCAGGCTCTTCAGAGAGGGGATTCCCAATCCCCCTCTGGGTGGAGGTGACCCTCCTGTGGTTATACACATAGAGGCGTTTAGCATGTCAGATCTCACTAATTCTCCTTTGAACATCTAGTGACAAGACCCTACACCACAAATGGCTTTTGTTGCCAGTTTTGATCAAGCCCAGCCTCCAGGAATGCAATATGCAGGTCATACAAATCCATCTCCATCCATGTAGTTCACCATTTCCAAGTCACTGCCCCTCCTTCTTAACTAATTCACAGGATTCATTTCACATTTGTCTCTCTTCACAGACAATGACAAAGCTAAACACTGTCTTTGACGGTGAAGCCAGAGACCCAGGTAATACAAAGCAATTAACAGTGGATATGATTATTTGGCTGGAAACCAGATTAATTGATTTAAATACGGTTCGACATTTGCTTTTCATATTTCTGGTCTGCTGTTTCCAAGGAGAATGGGAGCTATATTTCACAGATAGTGAAAATCAAGACAGTGCCCGAGTAACATTTCTAATGGTAGAAATTCTTATGGCCCTTGAAAGCACACATCTGATGGCCAGATTATTCACTACTCCTCTGCTAAACCTGAATGTACGGATCTGCTATAGGAAGGTGGGAGAGGAGGAGGAATTCGCTGCAAGCCTCCTACTCTGGTGCTGTCATGGCTACAGGGTTTCACCCTTCCCATGTCTGGGACTTGGCCAGCAGATTAATGTAGCTGCAGATGTACTGACTTTGCCTCTTAAACCTCTCCTTAGGTGAGGGCAGGTGGGAGAGTTACTTGCTCCCGCACAAACCTCCTCTCTTGCAGCAACAGTGCATTACTGCTGGTTGTCTAAGGCTCAGCATCACTTGTTGAGGAGGAAAGGGAAGACTGTTTGCTTTTAGGTACATTTGTGGTGGCATCAGCTACTCAGTGTCACCACGCTTCAGGTATGCTAACTCTGAGTACATATGATTAACCAGATGGGAAAAGTGAAATTAAGGCGAAAGCTAGGAAAACTAGGATGAGCCAGGAGCTTTAGTGCTTATCCCCTTCCCAAGAGATGGCCACTGTGTTCTGCAGTGGGTTCATTACAGAAAAGTGGTTTTTCTCATAGGGGTTGATCTGCCTTACCTCATCCCCCTGAACCACAGCCCCTGCCTGAGCCCTGCACCGTGGTGCTTGGGCTGGCATTAGGGTGCCCAGGCATGTGTTCTCCTTGCTGGAGCCCTGGCACGGAGCAAGGGGGCTGGTGAAAATTGTGACAGTCAGTCAAAATAGGTCTTTAACAAATAGATCCAAAAATAGGTCTGAAACAATAGGTCTAAAAATTATCCAGAAGAAGGCAGGCTTGGATTCAAGGCTTGGATTCATCTGGCTGAATTTCCACACAAGTGCCTGTACCTTGTGTTTCTTATTAGCTAGCTTGGAGCTGTCAGATGCTGTGAGCTAATGGGAAACACTAGGCATGGGGACTTCAGTAGAATTTGGGCAAACAAAAGGGGACCCTACTGTGCAATTAAACCCATCCACAAAGCTGCTCAAGGCCAGTTTGGTCCGGGTCCAAGCCCACCTGCTATTTATAAAGAGATCTGGAGGGATGGGCTCCAAAGTCCCTGCTTTTTCCCTGTGTAGCTGCGTTTGTGATATATTAAACATGGATGTTCTCTAGGCTGCTGTGAGAGCTGCTTCCTGGTGTTTGTTCAGGAGAGCTGGTGACTCCCTTCCTCAGCAAACCTGGCCTCAGCACCAGGCTTAAGGATACCTGAGCCCATCTGAACTGCCCTCTAGAGCCACGGTGTTTGTCTCGTGCCGGACATGAACACTGAGCTATTACACAGCTTTGTGGTGTCAGCAGAGAAATGTGTGCTGTGCACTCTCCCCTTTGCGGCTCATCCCAAACCCTACAGGATCAAGTGTCCGTGGTTTGGAAATGAGATTTAATAGTTCCCAGGACATCATCTGTGGAGTATAATGAGGAGGGATGGTCAGGAGCTGCTTCCTGATCTGGGCTGCTTTAACCTGCCCGCCTTACAAGCAGACAGAAAAGTAACATGTAAAGAGATCCAGTATCATCTTTAATTGCTCAAATTGTGTTAATGTGTCAGAAACCATTAATTCTGATACAAACTGTTAACATGTAGTAACATGAAACCACTGTTTCTTTTCAGGCCTTAATGGTCTTTTGTTTGTCTCATATTAATAATGTTTAATTACAAAGAAGCACCACTATAGCTCCCGATTCTCTGTTCAGCAAGAGACGGTGATTTAGACTGTGAGGCAATAGCACTGGACGCACAGCAATTTTTCCACCTATTTCTAGGTAGTAGATGAACTGAAGGATAAGACACTTGCTTTTAATGTACAGGTACAAATTACCCATAAAATCTGAAGAGGACTAAAAATCTTTCAAACAAGAAAACGTAGCCATGTGTGCTAAACAACCCGAATTTAACAATATTCTGTCTATACGAAGCATGTACTTGCACAAACAGAAAGTACAGTATTCACTCTATTAATGACAATGTGCACAGCAAGCCTGAAGTATGTTGTGCAAATGGAGGAGCACTGCATACAGTCAAAACTCACTGAGGATCCCAGATCTCCAAATCTTGGGTAGACCTAGACACCTGACATGGTCTGGAAGATGTATGTAGCATGATGTGCTCCTAGCAGGTTTTGCTGCCTCAGGTAGGTAACTCTGAACAAATAGGCACAGATGTATATGATGGCCTCACTCAACATGGCCAAAAGCAAAAGCTTTGGGAGAGTTATGCCTAGCGACTATGAATGTGTTTGTTACACTGCCCATGTTAACCCATGGCAGCTGTAACTTGGACAGAGGTATAGGATAAGAAGATTCTTATTTTTTGGAATAGGAATGTCCTATTCCCCAAACTGCAGAGCCAGTTTTTACACTGATAGAGTAGCACCTCCCCTGAACAGCCACCAGCTTGTGCAAATGAGGCTTTCCCTCTCAGGGCTACCTCCCCAGCTCAGCTGACATTCCAGGTGCTTCGTGTTTCTCATTTCAACCCCATCCTGAGGAGAATGTCATGTCTTAATCTGCTGAAACAGGAATGATTTTAATCAGTTGTCTTTTCTTCTTTACAAGTTACTGGCAGAATGTATGAATTCAATACACAGTCGGGGGCCCGGAGGTGGAAGAAGAGCAATGAGCCTCTTCAGCCAGAGCCAGCCCTGCAGGTAACATCCAGTGCCAAGGATGACAGTGGCCAAGGGACAGGCAGAGCAGAGGCACCCAGCAAAAAGGAGCCTTCAGAGAACAGGAAAAAGCTGACAGCAGAGACAAAACCAGCTTCCAAGCTCACAGAAGGGCAATGAGAAACACGAGGAGAGGATGGGCTGAAATTACAAAAGCAGAAAGAGCAGTCTGAGGACAGGGGGTTATCCTCACCAGCCCCCTGAGGCAGGTACTGACCTCCTCTCCCAAAATGAACAGTGTTGCCATTAAGCCAGCCTTGAAGCAGAGTGCATGAGACTCCAAGGCGCCTCCCAAATAACCTCTGCTCTGAAAAGCCAAAGAACCAGATGTGATTTTCTCTCTCTGTGTTTCAGCTGCAAAACATAAGGTGGCCATTGCTGCATAAACTGGAGCCAAAGGCAGGGTGAAGCCAGACTTACCTTTGGCAGGTGCAGATAAAAGCGAGAGAGAAGGGGAGGACGTGAAAGGGGAGGAAGAAGAAACAAAAGCAGAGCCATGGGCAGAAGCATTTGCTGCCTCTGGGCTACAGCCACTGGCAGTTTCCTCCTGGAAGAGCTCTGCATCCCCAGACATGGCCACATCCTCTGACTGCCTTTGGGGAAGGCAGCCTACACACAGACATTCTTCTTAAGCAGTGAATGTGGGTCTCCTGTGCCTGCTGAGCAGCAGAAAGGGTTAAAAACACATCAGAGTTGAAAAGCTTTCTGGTAAAAGCTAGAAATTATTCTTCTCATTCAGTATTTTATTTCAGTCCTTCCTTGCCCTCCCATCTTGCTGTAGTAAAGACCATGGCTTGAAAGCAGTTTTAGAGTGGAGAAAACTCCAAGCTTGTTATGGTATCTCAGGCTGTCACGTCAACACTTTCAGCTTATTTATCTTTTGTAACACTAGCAGCATTCAATATCTTCACCTTTGGTATTTCCACTGGTGTATTTAATGTTTTACAGAATCAAGTGGAACACACTCAAAAGAGTAATGACAGTAAACACATGGGGTGAAATAATCTTTTCCAAGTGTGGGCATGTATAATGTAAGTGCTGTCTAAGAACCTGATATAAAACAAGCAAACTACAAGATTTCAGAAAATTATTTTAATCTGAAGAAAATGAATTATAAATAATGACTTAATACTCTGTCGTGGTTCAAGCCCAGCCGGCAA